>NC_058131.1:462507081-462552004 GCF_016433145.1 Gracilinanus agilis
GTGTGCCTCAGTTCCTCATCTGTAATATGAGCTGGAGAAAGAAATGGGAAGCCACTCCAGTATCTTTGCCAAGAAAACCTTAAAGTGGGTCATGAAGAGTCAGACATGACTAAAAATGACTAAACAACAACAAACACTGGATGGCTCTGTGGAGAGAGTGTTGGTCTCAAGTCAGGAAGATCTAAGTTTAAGTCCTTCCTTACACACTTACTAGTTGTGTGACCCTGGGCCAATAACAACCTCTGTGGGACTCAGTTTCCTTATCTGTAAAATAGAGACAAGAGGGAGGGGCTACCTTACAGGGTTGTTGTGAGTACTAAATGAAATAACCTTGCTAACCTTAAAGTACTATTAAAATGCATATATTTAAATATACTATATATAAATATATACATCAAATATATAATATGTGGCATATAAATATATAATTATAATAAATACACATATATAATGTGTAGCAATACAAAGGCATATATAATATATACATGTATAATAAAGATATATAATATATACTATATAGTGTATATATAATTATAATATATAAATACACATAGATATTATATAGAAATATAGATATATAATAAAGATATATAATATATACAAATATATAATACATAGTATATAATTATATGTTTATAATATATAAATGCACATATATAATGTGTAGAAATATATAATATATGAATATAATAAAGATATATAATATATACAAATATGCAATGTATAGTATGTATATATAATTATAATATATAAACACACATATATAATGTGTAGAAATATATAGACATAATATATATACAAATACACATATAATAATATATGTATATAAATATGATAAATATATCATATACAAATACATAGCATGTAAATATATAATTATGCTATATGGATATATAATATGTGGGAGTATACTATATATAATATATACAAAAATATTACATATACAAATATGTGATATATAAATGCATGCATAATATATTTGCATTGTGTATGAATACATATATAACATACATAATATATCAAATATATTATATACAATATATAAATATATAACATAGAGTGTGTAAATGTATATAATTATAATGTATGTACATGGGTAGAAATATATACATATTGTATACATAATACATACAATTATAACATAGACATATGGGGCAGCTGGGTAGCTCAGTGGTTTGAGAGCCAGGCCTAAAGACGGGAGGTCCTAGGTTCAAATCTGGTCTCAGACACTTCCCAGCTGTGTGACCCTGGGCAAGTCACTTGACCCCCATTGCCCACCCTTACCACTCTTCCACCTAGGAGCCAATACACAGAAGTTAAGGGTTTAAAAAATAATAATAATATAGACATATATTTGTGTGTGGTTATAATATATAAATATGCATATATAGTATGTATGAATATATTAAAATGCATCTATTGTGCATAGTGTAAAATATACATATTACATATATACAAATATGTGACGTATGAATATATATGTATAAGTACATATATAACACAAATATAATATGTAAAGACATATATGTATATATAATATATAAAACACATATTTATATATTATATATTCATATACAAAGTACTATTTTAAAAGTACTATATAAGAAGCAGCTGGGCGTCTAAATGGACTGAAAGCCAGGCCTAGAGATGGGAGGTCCTAGGTTCAAATCTGGCACTTCCTAGCTGTGTGACCCTGGGCAAGTCATTTGACCCCCATAGCCTAGCCCTTACTGCTCTTCTGCCTTGAAGCCAATATACAGTATTGACTCCAAGATGGAAGGTAAGGGTTGTTTTTTTTTTTAATTCTATATAAACAGTAGTTATTAACTATGATTATACATATATGTAAATAGAGAATATAATACAAAGTAATATTCTCCTCAGCCTCTCCACAACAGTTCAAAAGACCCCCCAGCCCCAGTCCCCAACCACATCTTGGCTTTTTTTCACAGCTCTGAACCAACTTAACAACTTCCTAGGCCCTGAGACTCTACCTGCCCCAGCAGCAAACTGACTCTAAAACCCGATGTGATAGCCTATCTTCTAGTCCTGAGGAAGTCCCAAGAGTCAGGAGCACCCTGGGGTCAAGAAAGAAGCGAGGGATGTCGGGAGCGGTGCCGGCAGCAGGGGTCGGGAGTGCCACTCCATTGACCCTCTCTGCCCACAGCCTAAAGATTTCAGAGGCTCAGCACAAATGGACTACAGTGCAGAGGAGGCTGACCTCATCCCCTCACCTACAAGCCACTCAACTCCACACCCAAGCAGCGGAAATCAGCGCCGCGCCCACCCGTCTGCCCTCCTAGAACAAGAAGGGAGAAAGCGCCACGGGCCACACTCCCTAAAGATAAAAGTGAAGCCAACTCTCATAAACTCAAGCAAATTTCTTCCTCTATGGACTTTGGCAGGCTTCGTTCCCAACTTCCCCATTCCTAGGTGGAGAGACACGGGCGTCAGAGACTCTGGAAACCAGCTCTTGCCTCCCCTTTTCTGCACTTTTGGATCCTCCTCAGGAGTGTCAGTTGGCATGGAGTTAGGCAGAGGGTTAAAAAAATAAAAGAGAGCACCTCAACACAGGGATCCCCAAGTAGGCTACAGAAAATCACTTCCTCTTCTTTCGGATCTCCAATGATTCTTCCCCACCCCTGTCCCACTCTCTATTTTGTGCGCCTTCCCACAAACTCATGCTCTGGGCTCGTGCCCAGTTCTCTCCCCTGCCCAGCAAGATACTCAACACCCTTCCCCATTTTTCTCCCACAATTCTCTTTAAACCAGCAAGTGACCAAGAAGAAGCTGCCCGGGGTTAAGAAACAGAAAAGCCCAGCCTGCAAAGTGCCAAGGAGATGACAGATGTAAGAGCGGAATTGGAGGCTGCCCTTATCTGGGCAGGTTTCTTATGACTTTTCCCTTAATAAAGTTTCCTCCTCCTAAAGCATCCACTTTCTGCCTGGTGTTTGCAGGCACTGACACCCTTAAAAGGGTGTGAACTGCTGCTCCCTGGGGAAGTGACTTTCAGGATCAGTTTGAGTAATGTGACTGTCACTATAGGAGTGTGTGCAAACAATGTGACCAGGCAGTTTTTGTGATAGGCAGAACCAAGTCAGCTTAAATTCACTGAAAAATACATGCCCCATCCCATGGAAATGTTTTGCCTCCCATGACAAAACAGCAAGGGAGTCACAGTCAGGGTAGTGGAGTACCTCCTTTAGGGCTTACACTGGGAGGAGGGATGTTATGGGGTTGCCAAGGCAACAGAAGAGCTTCCTCTACTACTTACCCCAAACCAATTTTGCCACTAGAAGAAAGCAGCCACCAGGGAAGACCATCCAGTGCCTAGAAGAGTAGCCATAAGATTCTGCAGGCCACTCTTCCCTGACTAAAAATCCAGAAAAGTCCTTTATCCCTCCTGGGAAAATCAGCATTTGCTCTTTGTCTTCAAGAAGACCTAGATGTGACCTTTGAAGCCTTAATTCCACAGGGCTCATTTATACTTTGAGCATACTTGTTCCGCCCCACCCCAGGGACTCCCCCTTCTCTCTGCCTATTCGACTATTACTATTTTTTAAACCCTTAACTTATTAAGTATCAGTTCTAAGGCAGAAGAGTGGTAAGGAACTTGCCCAGGGTCACACAGCTAGTTAATGTCCACCTACCAGCCCCTGCCTATTTGATTATTATTTTTTAAACCTTTTAACTTATTAAGTATCAATTCTAAGGCAGAAGTGTGGTAAAGAGTAGGTAGTTGGGGTTAAGTGACTTGCCCAGGGTCACACAGCTTAAATCCTTAACTTATTAAGTATTCATTCTAAGGCAGAAGAGTGGTAAGGGGCAGGCAATTGGGGTGAAGTGACTTGCCCAGGATCACACAGCTAGTTAGTGTCTACCTAGCAGCCCCTACCTATCTGATTATTATTTTTTAAACCCATAACTTACTAAGTATCAGTTCTAAGGCAGAAGAGTGGTAAGGGGTGGCAACTGGGGTTATATGATTTGCCCAGGGTCACGCAGCTAATTAATGTCTACCCAGCAGCTCCTGCCTGTCTGATTATTATTTTTTAAACCTGTAATGGACCAATGACCAATTCTAAGGCAGAAGTGTGGTAAGGGGTAGGCAATTGGGGTTAAATGACTTGCCCAGGGTCATACAATTAATTCATGCTTACTCAGCTGCCTATGCTACCATTTCCCAGGTCTAGCTCAAGTCCCACCTTTGCAAAAAGGTCTTTCTCCAATGAGAACAAGTAGGAAATCATGGGTATAGAATGTTTTCTATATTGTCAGACTAAGTTAATACATTGGCTAGTTTTGCTAAACTGCATTTTTTCCCCACTTTTAAAAATCATTCTTTGTTACAAAAATGAATCACTAAGTAGAGAATAAAGGAATCAAATTATTTTTTCCCAAACCCTTACCTTCCATCTTAGAATCAAAACTATATGTCAGTCCCAAGACAAAAGAGCATAAAGAGTAGGCAATGGGAGTTAAGTGACTTACCCAGGGACATAGTATCTGAGACAAGATTTGAACCCAAGAACTTCCAGATCTAAGCCTGCTTCTCTATCCACTAAGCCCCCTAGTTGCCCCCAGGAATCAAATTCTCAGAAATAAAGGTGATGGTAAAAACAAAGATATCAATATTTTTCTAAAAGGCCTTTCTACAATCAAGCCAAGGATCTGTGCCATTTGCAAATTCTAGTTGCTCATTAGTCTAATGCTTAATCACATCTTATTTTCCTAACCAGACTGTGAGCTCACTAAGGGGTGGGGCTGTCTTACTTCACATTTCTTTTATATCTTCCTTGAATCTTGCACAATATAATACCTGTGGAATGAATCGTTGCCCTCTTATCGCCCTTGTGGTAAAAAAAAAAAAAAAGGGTGAAATGGGGGGACCAAAATACCACTTGGGACCCACTTCAGTTCCCCCAGACAGGAAGTGAATTTCCACTCTAGACTCATTAGTCAATGCCGGTGAGTTTCCAACGGGCCCAGGAGAAATGGTTACCCATTGGCCCCAGCAACTGATCATTTGGCCCGGAACCTGAGTAGGCAGGATGGCAGGGAGCAGTCTGGGAGAGGACAAAAAAAGTCTAGAGTTGCAGGACAGAACCCAACACCCAAAGCTTCCCTCCTCTAATGAGAAATCATGAGGCTGGCTGGCCAGCTTGATCTTGGGAGATGCTTTCCACTCAGCACTCAGATCTACTAGGTTGTGGAGTCTCATCAGGTCCTTAGTCATACTCAATTCATCAGTTTCCAATGCAAAGGAATTAGAAGAATGTCTATATTTCACAGATGATGAAACCAAAGCACACACACAAAATAAACCAAGCAAATCCCTTGAAGTTTTCTGGTTCAATTCATTGAAAATGAATTTAAGTGCCTACCATGTATAAGGTCATAATGGAATTAAAAAGATAGATAGGAAAGAATTTATAGTCTAATAAGGACAGAGAAGATATATACAAAAATAACTATGGGGGATAGCTAGGTGGCCCAGTGGATAGAGAGCCAGGCCTAGAGGCAGGAGGTCCAGAATCCAAATCTGGCCTCAGATACTTCACAGCTGCATGCCCCTGGGCAAATTACTTAAACACGCCCCCCCCATTGCCTAGCCCTTACAACTCTTCTGCCTTAGAACCAGTATTGATTCTAAAACAGAAAGTAAGGGCTTTTATTTATTTTTTAAACTTTAATAATAATAAATAATAAACTTAATAATAAATTAAATAACTTTAAATAAATAATAAAACTTTTTTTTAATAACTTTAAAAAATAACTGAAATAAGAGAGTCTGAGGTAAGTACAAAGGAAAGACTGGAGCAAAGGCATCTGAGAGATGGCTGTGAAAGTGTCAGGGTGAAGCCGAAATGGTACCTGATCTGGGCTTTAAAGGGAGAGAGAGATTTGAACAGAGGGAAGATGAAGAGGCCATGACAGGTATAGGGGAATACAAGAGTAGAAGTAGAATAGGGAAAGGGCAGAATGAGAACGCAGGCAAAAGAGTAGCACAGTTAGTTTGGAATGTAGCGTATATGGAAAGTATTACAAGACTAGAAAACTGATGGGAATCAGTGTGGAAGGCCTTGAAGGCCAAGATCAAAGGTTTATGCTTTAATTAGTGACTTCATTTCTGAGTCATGATGTAATTCATTAGGAAAATTACTTGAGGAGTGATATGAAGGGTGGACTAGAAAGGAGACTGACTGTAAGCAGGAAAATCAGTGAGGATCCCCAAATATAATAGTCTAAGAAAGAGAAATTAGAGCCTGAATCACTGAAAGCAGAAATGAGGAGGTAAATTAATCATATATTAAGCAGGTAAAGTCAATAGTATTTGACAACTGATTAGAGGTGAGGCAAGAGAAATGATTCAGTGATGACTCCTAGGTTATAAAACAAGGTGGCTAGGATGGGAAAAAAAGAGACAAGGGGCAGAGAGACAAGAGGAAATTGAGAGAGACAGGGACAAAGAGAGGGACAGAGAGAGACAGATAACTAGAGATGAAGAGAGACAGAGATGAAGAAAGAAACAGAGACAGAGGGACAGGAACACTAGAGAGGAAATTGAGAGACAGAGACAAAGAGAGGGGCACAGAGAGATAAAGAGAGAGACAGAAAGACAAGAGAGGAAAAAAGATACAGAGACAAGGAGAGGAACAGAGACAAAGAAAGAGACAGAGGAACAAAGACAAAGAAAGACATAGACAATACAGAGGAAATTGAGAGAGACAGAGAGACAGGGATGACAGAGACAAAGAGAAAAACAGAGACAGAGGGACAGAGAAACAGACAGACAAAGAGGGAGCAGAAAAAGAGAGAGACAGAGACAAGAGGGACAGAGATAGAGAGACAAGAGAGGAAATCGAGAGAGACAGAGCTAAAGAGGGACAGAGACAGAGAAAGCGAGACAGGGAAAGAGACAAAGAGAAATAGACCCAAGAGAGGAAATTGAAAGAGACAGAGGGATGACAGAAAGAGAGAAAAAGAAGACAGAGGGGAAATTGGAGGAGAGAGGGGCAATGAAAGGGACAGAGAAGGAGAGACTGAGACAGAGGCAAGAGGGACAGAGACAGAGAAACAAGAGAAGAAATTGAAAGGAACAGAGACAGAAAAAGAGAAAGAGACAGATAAAGAGGGACGGAAAGAGAGAAGAAATTAGGAGAGACAGAGAAAGAGAAACAGAGACCAGAAGGGCAGAGACAGAGAGACAAGAAAGGAAATTGAGAGAGACAGAGACAAAGAGAGACTGAGCCTGAGAAACAGAAAGAAACAGAGGGACAGAGACAGAGATAGACAAGAGGAAATTGAGAGAGACAAAAGACAGAGAGACAGAAAAAGAATGACAGAGAAACAGAGACAGAGAGTTTACTTACTGTGTGCCAGGCATCATGATATGTACCGGAAATACAATATAAGGGGAAAAAAAAAACAGTCCTAACTGCAAAGAGTTTACATACAAATGGTGGAAGACAAGACATATAAAAGGAGATCAGGGAGGAGTACTTAGGAGCAGAGTTGCTAGGAAGGAGGTAGAAAAGTTAATAGAAGTCCTCATAAAATGGTGATCTGAGCCAGATACCCACCAATCAGGAGGCTTAAGAGAGTGCAGCTAAGTTCAGGAAGACCTGAATCCTGCCTCACATACTTATTGGCTGTGTGACCCTGGGCAAGTCACTTAATCTCTATTGTCTTAATCCACTGAAGAGGAAAATGGCAAAGTACGAAAGTATTTTTGCCAAGAAAGCCTCATAGACAGCATGGTCCACGGGGCCATGAAGAATCGAACACAACTGAACAACGATGATGACTGTCATATGTAAGTTAAGTTTTGCAAGGATTTGCAAGAAGCCATGCCTGTGGGTAGGGTTTGCAGTTGAACACTTGGAATCTTGGGATATTCCTGATGCCATCCTGGGGCATGAGACCAATCGTCAGTTGGGCTGTGCCCTATATAAGGGAGGCAGAGACTGGACCCAGGGTCTCATTTTTGGAACCAGGGATCCAGGGTGGTTGAGGGAGGAGGAACGTGGATAGCCCTGGGCCAGATGATGATATATAGTTGGTTGAAATATATTATTGTTCTCCAAGAAATTGTTGGGTTTGTCAATGAGTTGTTGCTATTGGTCAGCCAAAATAGATAAGCCTACCCACGTTCCTCCTCCCTCAAACACCCCTGGATCCCTGGCTCCAAAAATGAGACCCTGGGTCCAGTCTCTGCCTCCCTTATATAGAGCACAGCCCAACCGACGATTGGTCTCATGCCCCAGGATGGCATCAGGAATATCCCAAGATTCCAAGTGTCCAACTGCAAACCCTGCCCACAGGCATGGCTTCTTGCAAATCCTTGCAAATTAACTTACACATAAAAGTTGAAGGGGGGGAGACCTGGAATGTTAAATACTGAGGTGAGGCCAAGGTGAATGAAGACAGGAAAAATGTCACTGGAGTTAGCAACTGGGAATTTATTTGTGACCTTGGAGAAAGGCATTTCAGTAGAGCAGTGGTGGTGAAAGCCAGATTAAAAGAAGATAAAGAGTGACTAGGAGATGAGGAATTTATTTTTTCTTAGGAAATATTAACAAAACCAAGTTAAGTCCCTGGTATCCCACTTCCCTATCCTTGAGAGTCTCATCTCTAGTTAAGATAAGGTTTTCCTCGATAAGAGACCTTATTAGGAAGGTCCTAGGTCTAAGAGGAGGTTCTCCAAACCAGTTATTGCTGGGAAGAGGAGGGGAGGGGACAACAGTAATTAGTGGCTGCTAAGGTGACCTTGTCTGGCTCACTGCATCAGTAAATTGTTGTGAGGCCACCTGGCTGGGAGAGGAGACTGAAAAAATGGGGAAAACAGGGACCAGACTGTTCTAGTTTCAAATATTTACCATTGCATTGGGTTCAAAGGAATTGCTGAATCTGAGAAGGAACTAGGTAGGTAGTCCTTGACAATGCCTGACAAAGAGAACATGTGTGCTTCCAACCCCTTTATACAACAGTGGCCCAACAGAGAAAGCCTTGCCCGAACCTCTAATGCTTTCTCTCTATTTCTTAATCATCCTATACAGATTTATTATCTCCATTGGACCGTGAGCTCCTTGAGGGCAGAGACTTACTTTTTATACCTCTTGGCATCCACATGGCTGGCATATATGTAATAATAGGCACTTAATGTTTATTGAATGACTAGATAGGAAGAAAGAGATTCATCTCTCTGGAGCTATAGTTCTTTTCCCTCCACCTTAAGCCAGTGCTCTCTTTTGTTCTTCAGTCATTCAGTTGTATCTGACACCAATACCATCCATAGGGTTTTCTTGGAAAAATACTGGAGTAGTTTGCTATTTCCTTCTCCAATGGATTAAGGAAAACAGAGTTAAGTGACTTACCCAGGGTCACACAGCAAGTAAATGTCTAAGGCCAAATTTGAACTCAGGATTTCCTGTCTCTAGGTCCCCACTTCTATCCACTAAGCCAGTGGTTCCCAAACTTTTTTGGCCTACCACCATCTTTCCAGAAAAAATATTACTTAGCCCCTTGGAAATTAATTTTTTTTATTTTAATAGCAATTAATAGGAGAGACAAATGCACCTGTGGCCATCACCGCCCCCCTGGATCACTGCAGCACCCACCAGGGGGCGGTAGCACCCACTTTGGGAATCACTGCACTAAGCCATCAAGTGCTCTCAAGCTGAAATATATATTAAGCTTTTTGTCCCTTGCCTGTACCCAATACCTAAGCGTCTTGTTGTTCTTAGAATCATGCACAACCAAAGAATAGGAGCCCAAAACCTTCGAGTTCTATTATTACTAAGCAACAGTCTTGGGGCAAAGACAAAATGAGTCCACTAAAAGGGAAGAAGTCAATAGCTACTCCTGGGGGGAGGGCCTGCCCAGAAGATGAAATAAAAAATGAATCCACGAGATCGTGTTGTTCTTATAGGCAGGGCACACATTCCCCAGAGACCCGTGATGGGAAATAGATACATAGTGGTTAGAATTTAGGCAGAAGAATCACCCTTTGCCTTGAGAGAAGAGAAACCCCTACAGAAGGAAAGAGAACCAAACAACAGAAAATTTTAAGGCATTTTACAAAGTGCCAGAGCACACAGAGTTGAAAGGAACCTCAGAGATCATCTAGGATAATACTCTCATTTTCATAGATTAAAAACCTGAAACTCAGAGGCAATTAGGTGGCCCTGTGGATTGAGAGCCAAGACTAGAGATAGGAGGATCCTGGGTTCAAATCTGGTCTCAGACTCTTCTTAGCTGTGTGACCCTGGGCAAGTTAATTAACCCCAATTGCCTAGGTCAGTGATGGGCAAACTATGGCTGGCGGGTCAGATGGGGGGTTGGGGGAGCCTGAAATGTTCTATCTGGCCACAGGACATCATTCCTAATCTGATGAATACAATGAGTAGGATACAATACAATGAAACTTCAAAAGAGTTGCCTTAGAAACAGACTGACAGATGAGCATTTCCTTTCCTTTGGCCCCCTCTTTAAAAAGTTTGCCCATCACTGGCCTAGGTTATACTGTTCTTCTGCCTTGGAAATGATACTTAATATTAATTCTAAGGCAGAAGGTAAGGGTTTAAAAACAAATAAGCAAGCAACCTGAGATTCAGAAGTTAGATGATTTGTCCAAAGTCATTAGAAGTGGTAGATAGCAGAATGGATTAAAAACAAGAATCCTATCTTATGTAGTTTACAAGAAACACACTTGAGGCAGGTAGAGACGCAAAGGGTAAAGGTAAGAGGCTGGAGGAAAATCTATTGGTCTTCAACTGAGACAAAGAAGGCAGAATTAGCAATCCAATCTCAGCAAAAATTGATATGATTAAAAGAGATAAGGAAGGTAATTACATCCTGATAAAAGGCAGTATAGATAATGAAGAAATAACAGTACTCAACATATATGAACCAAATGGTAGATCATCCAGATTTTAAAGGAGAAACTAAAGGAGCTTAAGGAGGAAATAGATAGTAAAACTTATACTAATGGGAGACCTCAACCTTCCCCTATCAGAACTACATAAATCTAACTAAAAAATAAGTAAGAAAAATGTAAAGGAAGTGAATGAAATTATAGAAAAGTTAGAGTTAATAGATATCATTGAATAGGGATAAAAAGGAATATACCTTCTTTTCAGCAGCACACGGTACATATACAAAGACTGACCGTGTACTGGGGCATAAAAACATCAAAGTCATAATAAGTGGCAGAATTAGAATTAAATACAGATCTGGTCTCCAACGATGCTTGTTCTTTTTATTTCCATAAAGTACAGAGAAATAATAAAAGCCACCATTACAATGGTCCCAACTACCCTGTGGAAATCTGGGGAAGTCAAAAAGGAGATGGCAGCCAGGTGGCCCCGTGGATAGAGCTCCAGGTCTGGAGTCAGAAAGACCTTGGTTCAAATCTGGCCTCAGATATTTCCTAACTGTGACCCTGGGCAAGTCACTTAACTCTCATTTCCCAGTCCTAATCCTTCTTATGCCTTGGAACAAATAAATAGTATTGATTCTAAGATGGAATATAAGGATTTAAAAAAAAAACAACCTAGGGACTCAATACCACCTGCCCTATTTACCTCACAGAATTATCAAACAGGACCTCTCAAATGAATCTGTGACTTCATCAATCTGAATATTTCCTCTAGGGATGAAGGTCACAGTCCATCTCAATGCAACTCTTATCTATGATTTCTCACAAGTTTACCATAAAAGGGTCACCTAATATTAGTGCTAGAGACCTCCCTCTCTTCTGATATTGAGGGGATACTAGCAGGCACCCAGGTGTTGGTACAGTAGATAGAGCGCCTGAACCAGAGTCAAAAAGATTCATCTTTGTGAGTTTAAATTTGGCTTTAGACACATATTAGCTATGTGACCCTGGGCAAGTTACTTAACCCTGTTTGCCTCTGTTCCCTCATCTGTCAAATGATCTAGAAAAGGAAATGGCAAATCATTCCATTATCTCTCCGAAGAACACCCCAAATGGAGTCAAGAAGAATCTAACACAAATGAAATGATTGAACAAGACAGAATATCCAGGCCATATTATCTATTATTCCATGCCTATTTTTTACTGTTATATTGATGATATTCTTTATTTATTTCTTCAAAGTTCCTCATTAGTTACGTGTTGCAATCTGCATCCGACATCTGTCTCTCTCTAATTGCCCTCTGGATGATACTTGTTTTCAAAGCTTTAGAGCTTCTATTTAATGTCTTGAAATAAAACACCATCTCTAGTAGAATATGATATTTAAAAGGAATTTTGTTTTTTTCTGGGAGACACTTCAGGTCATTAAAGGAAATCTAGTAACTTCCAGAAAGCAGCACAATCTGATCTCCAATTCATTACTGGATTTTCCATTTGAACTATCTTTTCCAGCTATGGATATTGAAAAGTTGTCCATTTAACCGCATGTCATTATATGGGCAACAGATGTTCTTTATCCACTTTGTCTTTCTTGTGTGGATGGTCAAACACTTTAATATAGTTCTTATGGATTGATACAACCAGCACATCTGCAAAAAGGAGCATCTAGAGGGCCTTATTATCCACAAAGAATCCCATGTCCTGAGCTCCAGTTAACAATCTCCAACCACCTATTCTATTAGACATCACAAATTAGATGTCCCATAGGCATCTCAAATTCAGCAAATGCAAAACTTAATTCATTTATCTTTCACTTCAAACCTTCCTTATTTCAGTTGAGGGCACCTCAATCATCTCAATCACTCAGGTTCAAAATCTTGTCATTACTTTCGACTTCTCACTTTCACCAACTATCTGATCAGTTAACAAATCTACTGTTCTTTATTCATCACCCTAGTTCAGACTTTCCTCACCTTTCTCCTAAAATAGCCACCTATTACTCTCCTTCTTTCTAGCTTCCCTCTTCTCCAGTCTATCACACAGCTGCCAAAGTTCAGGTCTGTCCACATCACTTCCCTTCTCAATAAATTTCAATGGCTCTAAATTGCCTCTGGGATCATATATAGGCCCTTCTGTTTAGTTTTTAAAGCTTCTTCACAAGATGCCTCACCTCTCTTTCCAATATATTTCCAACTTTATTCTATATTCCACCCTTTCCTACCTTCTTATTGCTTCTAGACCAAGACACTTCATCTACCCTGGCTATCCCCCACACCTGGAATGTACTCCTACCTCACATCTTAGAATTCTTTCTTTCATGCCATCCATCTTTCTTACAGAAAGGTGACGGACTCAGAGTAGAGGTCGAAAATATGTGTTCTAAATACAGACAATATGGGAATTTGTTTTGCTTAACTATATAAACTTGTCAAAAGGGTCTTTGTTTTTATTTATTTAGTTGGGTGGGAGAGAAACATAAGAGTAGATTTTATATGAAAAAAAATTATTAAAAATAAATCTGGGAGCTCTGAGGGATTTATGGTAAAGATGCTACCCACATTCTGAGGAAGGACTGCAGGAGAGGAAACATATAAGATAAACAATTGCTTGAATGCATGGGCTGAGGCGGACATGAATGAGAAATAGACCCTGAACAAGGACACATGTTACAACCAGTGGAAATGTGCGTTGGCCATGGGTGGGGGGAGAGCGGGGGGTGAAGGGGAAAGTAGGGGCATAAAGTATGTAAACAGATTAAAAACTAATATTAATAAATGCCTAATAAAAAATAAATAAATAAATAAATCTGGGGGGCAGCTGGGTAGCTCAGTGGAGTGAGAGTCAGGCCTAGAGACAGGAGGTCCTAGGTTCAAATCTGGCCTCAGCCACTTCCCAGCTGTGTGACCCTGGGCAAGTCACTTGACCCCCATTGCCCACCCTTACCAATCTTTCACCTATGAGACAATACACCGAAGTACAAGGGCTTAAAATAAATAAATAAATAAATGAATAAATGAATGAATAAATAAACAAATAAACAAATAAATAAATAAATAGGTAAATGAATGAATGGATAAGTAAATAAATAAATAAACAAACAAACAAATAAATAAATAAATAGATAAATAAATCTGACAGGGACAGCTAAGTGACTCATTATATTGAAAGTCAGGCCCAGAGATGGGAGGTCTTGGGTTCAAATCTGACCTCGGACATTTCCTAGCCCTTACTGCTCTTCTGCCTCGGAAGCAATACAGAGTATTGATTCTAAGATGGAACATAAAGTTTTAAAAAAACAAATCAACAAATCCAAGGCAGCTTGGTGACTCAGTAGATAGAGAGGTAAACCTAGAAATGGGATGTCCTGGGTTCAAATCTGACCTCAGACACTTTGTAGCTATGTGACCCTTGGTTAAGTCATTTAACTCCAATTGCCTAACCCTTATCGTTCTTTTGCCTTGGAACCAATACTGAATATAAAAGGTATGGGTTTGTTTTTTTTAATCAAATGTTAACAATCATTTTTACAAATAATTGGAAAAATAAATTTAATAAATTTAATAAATCTGAAGAAAAAATTCTGAAGAATTCTGAAGAATGATTCTGAAATAAAATTCGTTTTTTTCCTTCAAAACACTACATGGAGTCTAATCCTCCCGGCTGCTGGATTCCTCTCCATACAAAAACCTTTTTTCCCCTTTTATTTTGCAGATGTTTATTTATGTATATGTTCTTTCCTTTCAATGGGAAATAGGTAAGCTACCAGAGGGCAGGAACTTTTACATTTTTGCCTGGCTCTTCGACTCCTTGCACAGAATCTGGCACGTAGTAAGAATTTAATATCCTCCGGTGGTGAAGACCTCAATCAAGAAGATGACTCTCTTGTTTCACAGCATACTAATGTTTGTTATCAGAGAATCACTGACTGACGCCATTTCTGTTGCGTTATCTTTCAGAGAATATTGAATAATTATGATGTTTGACCAGGAGACATCTTATCAGAAGGGAACCTTAAAACTTTAAAGGTAAATGAGATAATGAATGTGAAAATGCTTTGAAAAAAAGTCCAGGTATCCCTTCCCCAGGTCAGCATAAGAGATGAAATGGGAATTTGAGGGGAGTTTTGCAGAAGCCACAGGTGACATGAAGCCCCAGCAGACAACCCAGAAAAGGTTTAGAAACTCTGAAATGCATCAAAAATATATATGGCATTGTATAATGTCAATGTATTTTATTTTTAATATCATAAACATACACAACTTCTTTAAAGTTAAAATAAGTAAAAAATTAAAGTTTGCAAAAAAGAACATGAAAGCCAGCAGATGACACACAAAGGTTAGAAAATGTTAACACTGACCTACATAAAGTCTATGACCAAATACTCAATACAAATTTTACAGTAAGGCACTGTAAAACACCCTGTAAAAGAAAAAGGTGGGGGGGGGGGGGGACCAGACTACTTCTCTGGCATGAAGGGAGGGCCAAAAAGTTTTACACTGATTTTCCAGAACACGGCGGTGCCATGCCCTTTACGCCGGCAAAGTGGAAGGGAAGTCTTTATTTAAAAAACAAAACAAAACTACATAATAATAGTATTTAGTAAAATCATCATTACCAAAGAAGAACTGAGGAAGATTATGACCCAGAGACCTATGAAGTTGCTCATTTTCTATAGTTGAGTCAAGGTAGAGAGAAAAGAGGGTCATGGACTAGAGAAAAAGAATCCAAGAATGCTGAAGTCCTATAGCAACACTTGTAAAAGAGAATTTTAAGAAAACAATAATAATAGCATTTGTTCTGCACTCCCAGTTTGCTAAGCATTTTATTTGAATTATCTCATTTGATGAGCAAAGTAGGTGCTATGATTATCCTCATTTTAGAGAGATTCCACAACTAGTCTAAAGTCATACAGCTTGTAAGTGTATGGGGCAGGATTTGAATCCAGATCTTTCTTGATTTTAAGACCAGTGCTTTCCCCATATAGTCAAAAAACTATATTAGTACAGTAGAGCTAAGAATTTAAATTGTCTATAGTATATGGAACTTGGGCTTTGGGTCTTCATCAGATTCAAATTCTGCTTTAAGCAAACACTGGTTTTTTGTAGTTATTCAGTCTTTTCTGACTCTTCATGACACCATTTGGGGTTTTCTTGGCAAAGACACTGGAGTATTTTGCCATTACCTTTTCCGGCTCATTATTGACAGATGAGGAAACTAAGGCAAACAAGGTTAAATGACTTGTTCAGGGTCACACAGTTAGTAAGTATCTGACACCAAATTTGAACAGATGAGTCTTCGTGGCTCCCTGCCCAGCACTCTAACCACTGTGCCACCTAGCTGCCCAAGCAAACATTAGTGGCAGATCTTACATTTTAATCCCTTTTCTGCAGATTATAAGAGAGAAGGCTGAGAAAACCACCTTTGGCTAGCATGTAGAAAGGGATACAGTAAACAAAGAACAATTATGCGCATCCATAGTCCTAGTGATGGAATCTGGGACATTCTCTGCCTGACACCCCAGATTGGGAGTAGAAATGTAATGTTGCCCTGATTAGACTGTAAACTCCTTGAGGGTAGTAGCTATTTTGTTTTTGTCTTTGTAACCCCATTGACCCAGCTGAGAGTCTGATCCCCAGTAGATGTTTAATGAATATTTCTTTGGCTCTCTAATGATAATGACCAAGTTTAGTCCCAGAGAAAAAATGAGAAAATATTGCTCCTTCCTTCTTTGCAGGGGTGGGGTACCATCAAACTCAGCTGATACATTGGTTAATTTTGCTCTATTTTCTTTCCCCCCCCTTCTTTTTTTCTCTTATTATTATTTTTTACAAGGATGGCTTATTGGCTAGGGCAAAGGAGAAGGATAAATATGCTGAAATAGAAATAATATTAAAAATAAAAGGGGGGCAGCTGGGTAGCTCAGTGGAGTGAGAGTCAGGCCTAGAGACAGGAGGTCCTAGGTTCAAACCCAGCCTCAGCCACTTCCCAGCTGTGTGACCCTGGGCAAGTCACTTGACCCCATTGCCCACCCTTACCACTCTTCCACCTATGAGACAATACACCGAAGTACAAGGGTTTAAAAAAAATTTTTTTTAATAAATAAAAGATAACAGCAGAAAAATACTAAATGCCTGTTTTGTCCAATTGAATAGCTGAATTCACTAATTAGTGTATCCAAAGACCAAGAAATGAATAAACAAATTATCTTATATAAAAGGTAATGGAATATCACTGCTATATATGAATAACAAATATGTAGAATTTAACAAAATGTGGGAAAATATATGGTTCGGATGTCATCTTTCTAGCCCAAACCATTTATTTTACAGGTAAAGCTGGGACCCAGAAAGGTTAAGTGATTTTGTGCAAGATCCCACCGTATGTGGGATAAGGGTAAGAGGAAAGAAAGATAGTCATAACTCAAAATCAGAGCCTTTGACTCTAAAGCCAACATTTTTTATGGCACCAGGAGACAAAATGATACAGAGTAAACAAAGCAGCACCAGAAGAATAACACACACAATTATTACACCTACATTAATGAAGACAGTTTTAGCTGGGAACAAAGCTAAGGATCAAAAACATAAACATAGGACCTCAGAGATATTCATGAAACATACATTCATCATTTGTTTTAACAAACAGAAACCTGCTAAAATGCAAGGATGTATGTATGTACAATCAGTTGGAATCACTGATGTTGTTAAACTTAAAGAGTTTTTAATGATTATGCAACATGAAAGGTTCAACTAGGAGTACCCGGGGAGGATTCTATGATGTGTCAAAATAAAATGTAGTCAATAAAAATCCAGAAAGAATAAAGTTCTCTAAGTTTAGAAATGGACTCCTAGATGGCACAGAGGACAGCTAGGCCTGGAGGCAGAAAGATCCAAGTTCAAATCTAGCTGGTCTGTAAAATGAGCTAGAGAAGGAAATTGCAAACTATTTCAGTATCTTTGAGAGGAAAACCCCAAATGAGGTCACTGGAAACAACTAAACAACAACAATGAAAATTTAGAAATAGAGCTGGTTAATACAGGAGAAATAGAAATGGTGAATACAGGAGCAGCAAGGTGGCTCAGTAGATAGAGCGCCAGGCCTAGAGAAGGGAAGTCCTGGATTCAAATGTGACTTCAGACTCTTCCTAGCTGTGTGACCCTGGGCAAGTGACTTAATGCCAGTTGCCTAGCCCTTACCAATCTTCTGCCTTGGAACTGATACTTAGTCACACTTCTAATTCAGGAGGTATGGATTTATTTTTAAATTAAAAAAAAAGAAAAAAGAAAAAGAAATGATGAGTACGGCAGTATTTGCATATTGTCCAACAAGTTGCCCCTGTCTAACCTTACATAATAGATGTCTGTGATTTTGTCATTGAGGGGAATCCTTCCACCAACACAGATCACAAAGCAAACACCTTTTAGTAACTTAGTAGATAAGTTTTGGAGAATTGTCTAAATCATATAAAAGTTAAGAACTTTGCAGGCCGTCACATAGCTAATGAGCATATGAAGGCAGGATCTGAATCCAATTTTTTATTCCAAGTCCAGTAGCTTGCTTCTTCCCTTGCAGAAAAGCATTTAAAATGCAATCTACTAAATCTCTTATTTCTTTTTTTTTTTTTAAAGGAAATCATCCCTTTCTCAGGCTTTACAGATCACATCCTACTTATGAGAAAAAAATCAAAAGCAAATCCAACATGCTTTACTTCTGGTCTACCAGAAATCATTCCTGGTCCTGGGAAGATAGTCTAGTGGCTATCACCTCTGAAAGTCACTTAAACTTTGAGTCTCAGTTTCCCCATCTATAAAAGGAAAGGAGTTGATTGACTTAGATGGTCTAAAGTCTCTTAAACTTTAAGTCTCAGTTTCCCCATCTGTAAAAGGTGAGGAGTTGATTGCCTTTGATGGTCTCTGAGGCCCTTTCCAGCTCTCTATCTATGATTTTGTGATTCTGTCTAAAAGTAGGACAATGCCCAGATGGGAATACAATATCTCGAAGATAAACTAGCTAGCCCTAGACACCTAGAGCCATGAACCACATCCATCACCATCTCTTTATAAACCCCAGTGCAACAGTCTTCCTCCCCATGCAACAAAATTCTCCTACCTCACCCCCATGCTTATTTTCTAAGGGACCTCAACTAGAAAGACCCAACTGCCAAAGAAACTCATCCAACCGGTTCCCAAGTGGGTGGAGAAAAGTATTCTCCTTAGCTCTGAAACCCAGCACAAAGGGACCAGACAGGATATAATTGAGGCCAGGGAGCAGTCATCAAACCCTAAGGTCCCAGGAAGAGAGGGAAGATGCAGAAGGATGGGAAGGAGCAGTTCAGGTGGCAGAAGTGCTCAAACAAGAAGAGCTGATCGCCCAGAAAGACTCAGCCATTAAGCAGGGCCATATGAGGTGGCTAAGTGGATGCTGCATATCCCATATTCCCAACCTGTTCTTCTCACCCACCAAAGTCTGAGAGGAAGTGGTGGGCAACTATTTCGCTCACCTTGGCACCATTCGCTACCTGGTGAGTCAGAGGCAGGTCTGGCCCCCAGCCAGTGCTGAGATTAGCCAGAAAATGGGAAGGGCTTCTCTCACCTGCTCGACAGGGCCCCCACAGCCCTTCATAGTTAAAAAGCAAACAAAACAAAACAACTACCTTCCAGGGCTTCTGAGAAAAAAGAAGCTCTAGTAACAGGTGTGAGAGTGAGGTTGACTTTGCTTTATCCAGGACTCTTCCAAAAGCCAGCAAAGCACAAGCCTTTGGAGACAGTCCATTCAAAGTACCCAGTTTCTCACCTCAAAAGATCTGAGAACACAACAGCCACATGCAGTTGGCTCTGGGGAGCACCACAGGTCAGTCAGGAGGAAACAAAGCGAACAAAGACCCCTCTTGTCTTATCCCAGCACTGGAAGATGCTAAGAGAGGAAAGGGGAGTCTCCCTTTGCTACACTAGCACAGCAATAGCACTCTCTGTTTTCTTTCTCTCCTCAAAAAAAAAAAAAAAAAAAAAAGCATTTCAACTCTTTTTCTCAGAGGTTGGATCTGCTGACGTTTTGGCCAGGAAAGTATATGTAATAATAGTAATCATTTATATAGTTTTTTCTTTTTTAAACCCTTACCTTCTGTCTTAGAATCAATAGTATGTTTTGGTTCCAAGACAGAAGAGTGGTAAGGGCTAGGCAATGGGGGTTAAGTGACTTGCCCAGGGGCACACAGCTAGAAAGTATCTGAGGCAAGATTTGAACCCAGGACCTCCCATTTCTAGACCTGGCCCTCAATCCACTGAGCCACCCAGCTGCCCCTCTATATAGTTCTTTAGAGTACTACCCATGCTATCTCCTTGGTCTTCACAAAACCCTATGAAGTAGGTATGACTATTATCTTCATTTTACAGTTGGGAAAACTGAGGCAGGCAGTTTAATTAACTTATCCAGCTAGTAAGTATCAGAATTCTAATTTTTAACCCTGGTCTTCCTGACTCCAACTTGCTGTGCCACCTGGCTGCCTTTACTACAAAGGGAACATCACAGAAGCTAGCTAGAGTTCAAACCTGTACCTTCAAGCTTTATAAAACTACATGAGGAACACAGAGAGGTAAAGTAGAAACGTATAAGTCTATGACTTAAAATAAAAGGCAAAACAGACAGGAAGGAAACAGAAATATGAGGGGGGAAAAAAGCAAAGGCTGGAGGGAAGGGGAGATTTTTAACTAATTACTTAAGCCAATGGACAAAGAGAAGCAATCAACAAGCATTTACTAAATATCTACTATGTGCCAGGCACTGGGGATACTGATATAAGGAAGGAAACAATCCCCTACCTGCAAGATGCTTACATTCTAATGGGAAAACCAAGTAGAAATATAAGTATTGTTCAGTTGTGTCCAGTATGTGTGATCCCAGTTGGTGTTTTCTTGGCAAAGGTACTGGAGTAGGACACTGATAGGTAGTTCAGTGGATTGAGAACTAAGCCTAGAGCTGGAATGTCCTAGGTTCAAATCTGGCCTCAGACACTTCCTAGCTGTGTGAACCTGGGCAAGTCACTTAACTCCCATTGCCTACCCCTTACTATTCTTCTGCCTTGGAACCAATACACAGTACTGATTCTGAGATGGAAGGTAAGGGTTTTGAAAGAAAAACAAACAAACAAACGAAGATACTGGAGTGATTTCCCATTTCATTCTACAGTTCATTTTACAGATGAGAAAAAGCAGGGTTAAGTGACTTGCCCATGTTTATACAGCTAGTGTCTGAGGCCAGAATTGAACTCACAAATAAGTCTTCCCGACTCTACACTTGGTACTCTATCTATTGTACCACCAGCTGTTCTAAATATAAGTCTATATAGAATAAATACCAAGAAGCTAAATATAATGTAGTTTGGGTTAGGGGGCAATCAGGAAAGACTTCTCGTAGGAGGGGTGATGTTCAAGCTGTGTCTTAAAGGAAAAGAGAAATCCTATAAGGTAGAGTTGAATGGTGAAGGTATTACAGACACTAGGGAGTGTAAAAGCAGAGACAGGGAACTTGCATGGGAGGAACAAAGAGAAGGCAAATTTATTGGATTGCAAAGGGAGGGGAATCGTATTCAGGACAGCTGGAAAGATAGGCTGGGACCAAGGACTTTCGAAACTAATTAGTGGAATTTGTATTTTATCTCAGTGGCCATAGGGAGCCAAAGGAGTCAACTGAGTAGGGGAATAACAATACAGATATGCTTTGAAGGGAAATAAATCCAAGTGGCCGCCTTTGGAGTGGGAACAGACAAGGCAGGAGGCCATTAAAATAATCTAGGCCAGAGGTGAGGAAGGTCTGAACTAAGGTGCAAACAATGTGAGTAGAGGGAAGGGATCAGGGATAAGAGCTGTTAGGCAAGCAGAATCAGCAAGACTTGGCAACAGACTGGAGATGTGGATTGAGGTGGAGTTCAGAGTAGAATGGCCTTACCTGGGACAGAATGAGGCAAATTTGGAAAAGAGAAGGTTTCAAAATAAGGGCAATGAGTTTAGTTTTGGATATGTTGAGACTTTTGGGTTGTTCCTGGAAAATCCAGTTTGAAATGTCCAATAGGCTACTGATGATGATCAGGAGAAAGCCTGGGGCTGCACACATAGATCTGGGCATCATCTGCCGAGTGATGATAATTAAACTCATGGGAGCTAATGAGTTTGCTACAAAAGTATAGAGAGAAAAAAAAAGATATAGACTCTTGAGAAGAGAGGAAGAAACAGATAACTAAATAAAAGAGAGAAAATAGCAATTTCAACTAAGTCAAAAAACTTGAGATAGGGGAGGCAACATTTAGGTGAAGAATGAGGACAGCATTTGGGGAAAAACTAGCATCAAGGCAAGCAAACACCCAAAACTAATCAAAGGAGCAAAGGATAGTAGGGCCCATATTCGAATGGAAGACTCTCCAAAACCTACCCTGATGGGCTGAATCCCAGGGATATAAATAAATACCTGACTTCACATAAATATATATAATAAATTTTAATTAAGAAACTAAAAAAACAGTAAGAATAGTAATATTAAATATGTAATGATTATGTATAAATATAAATGTTTATAATAAATATATTATTTACAATAGTAAATGTAAATATTTTGATAGTAAATAAAACACTAATAAAATAATAAACCAACATTAAATATAGCAATGATGAAGTACCTTTTTGTATTTATAATAATGTATAATTTATTTTATTTATTAATGTATGTATAATTTATAATGTAATAATGTATTTGTAATAATGTAAGCTATACATTATTATAAAGGAGCTCACCACCACCAAAAAAACAGCAGTAAGGAAGAAACAAATGGGCGCTACTAGTCTAACATTCCTAATTTAAAATGTGAACACATTAAACATATCTTAAGAAAGCCAGAGAGTGCCTCAGCAGATAAGAAAACAAAGCCATATGATCTGTTGTCTACAAGAAACATATCTAAAAATAAAAGGCATATATCTAAGTTTCTAGGGAAGTTGCTAAGAAATAAACTGAAACTAAGCACTGTGAAGAGGAAGCTCCCATTCCTCCAGGAGGCTCCCATTCAAGAACCTGGAGCCTCTTTAATGTAGGAATGCTGGGAAGCAGCAGTCATATCCCAGGAGGTTCGGCATGTAAGCAGTTAACAAAGGACTTCAAATGAGCAGCAAGCAGACACAAACAGCTCTGAAATTAAAGAACAACGCGGCCTTCTGCAGAACCTTTTCAATAAATGGCTCATTCAGAAACAGTTCCGCACGTGGGGCATATTTTCTGCATTTCTCTCATTCCTGATTCCTGGGGCCTTTTTAAAGGAGGAAAGGAGACTTCCCATCCCCACTCAGATGCTCCCCCCAGCAGGGTAGGGAACTGCTTGTGGCTCCAAGCTAGTAGGTGAGCTGAACACAGCTGTTTACATGCAAATACCTCCAGCGATTAAACACGTGGGGAGCTAAATACCGGAAGTTAAATACCAAAGATACACGAACAAAGCCAGATCATTCAATATCACAACAATACTCTATTTATACAGCACCTCCCTCATCCCTGGCTCTCAAGTCCTCAGTGAACATTAACCCATTAGTCCTCACAACAACCTTCGGGGTAAGTGGGCAGCTGGTCAATCAGTTAGTCAGTCACTAAGTACTTATTTATATCTTTATATATCTTTATATATTGATATGTGCTGGGAACTAGGCTGGGGATAGAAAGTAAAGTAAGAGATAGTTTCTGCTCTTAAAGAGCTCACGGATTAACGGGAGAGAACATGCAAGAAACTATGTACAGATTATATAAAGACAGGATAAATCTGAAACGGTCAGCAGAGGTAGGGCAGCAATGTGAGCAAGGTGTGGAGAGGGGGAGGTCCTGGGTTCAAATATGGCCTCAGACATTTCCTAGCTGTGTGATTCTGGACAAGTAAATCACTTAATCCCAAACTGCCTAGCCCTTAATGCCCTTCTGCCTTGGAACCAATACTTGATACAGATTCTAAAACAGAAGTAAGGGTTTAAAAAAAAAAAATTCAACCAAGGGAGGGCTCTGGGGAGGAGGGCAGAAAGGGTTTGGGTAGGTGGGATTTTAATTAAAACTTGAAGGAGGGGCAGCTGGGTAGCTCAGTGGAGTGAGAGTCAGGCCTAGAGAGAGGAGGTCCTGGGTTCAAACCCGGCCTCAGCCACTTCCCAGCTGTGTGACCCTGGGCAAGTCACTTGACCCCCATTGCCCACCCTTACCAATCTTCCACCTATGAGACAATGCACCGAAGTACAAGGGTTTAAAAAAAAAACAAAACTTGAAGGAATCCCAGAAAACTAGGAGAAGGAGATGAAGAGCATTTCAGGAATCGGGGATAACCCAGTTATTAATAGCCCCATTTTACAGAGAAGCCACTTGTCTGGTCTTAGTTTTCTGGAGACCAGATCCAAAGGCAGAATGAAATGGATGCTTTTCTCCTATAATGGGTCCTCATTTCCCCCTTCACATATGGAATAAATTCATTAGTTTTTGTCCATAGGCCAAGAAGCACGGTATATCATGACATAGTCAAGATATGACATATCTTATATTTGTCTGACTTAGCTTGATATAAAGGCCTTAGTTAAAAGAGAACATCTTCAAAATAGAGTCACCGGGAATTCATAACAAAAAACACAAAAGTCTCCAGAATATGCTTACATACCTTAAAAGGAGGGTAGAGGTGAAACTGAAGAAATGTAAGGAAAGGGGAAGGTCAAAAAAACAGGGACCCCAGGGGCAGATGGGTGGCTCTTGAGAGCCAGGCCTAGAGAAGGACGTCCTAGGTTCAAATTTGGCCTCAGACACTTCCTAGCTGTGTGACCCTGGGCAAGTCACTTAACCCCTATTGCCTAACCCAGGGGTCAGCAACCTTTCTGGCCATGAGAGCCATAAACGCCACATTTTTTAAAATGTAATTTCGTGAGAGCCATACAGTGCTCACAGTGCGCGCTCCTGTAACAGTGCACACTTTTGTAACAGCGTCTGAAAAAAAAATTGACTTTATGACTCCTGCAGAAAGAGCTATCTATATCTGGCCCTCAAAAGAACCAGATATGGCTCAAGAGCTATACGTTGCCCACCCCTGGCCTAGCCCTTATTGCTCTTCTGCCTTAGAACCAATATACAGTATTGATTCCAAGAGAGAAAGTAAGGGTTTAAAAAACAAAACAAAAAACAACAACAACAGGGACCTAGCAGGACTAGGTATATTTAGAGTTAAGAAGATCTGAATTGAAAATCTTGATTGAGATACTTATTAGCTGTGTGACCTTAAGTAAGTCGCTTAAGTTTTCTTAATCTGCAAAATGGAAAAAATAATAAGAATACCTACCTCAAAGGGTTGCTGTGAAGAGCCAATGAAATAATATATCGAGTGGTTCCGTCGACCTTAAAGAGATTACATAAATGTTAACAATTATAATTATGAATAATTATAAAATAATATTAAATAGTAAATAGGATGTTGGTCTAGACATCTTGTTCTTCATTTGCTCAATGTTTGTATACATTACTTTAATCTGCACTCAATGCTTTGTATAAGTATTCACCTGTGCAATCTTGGGCCAAGTCACTTGACTTCTCTCAGATTCTACTTCTTCAATTGTAAAATGAGGAAGACAAACTAGATGATCTTTAAGGTTCCTTCCAAGCTCTAGATCTCTGAAACAATGACTGCTGTTTTACAGCAGTGTCTGTGATCTTAAATGGCTTCTGCGTATATCAGCTAGATTCCAAACTCCTCAAGAACAGACAAGGTTATCCACTTCTTTTGTGTTCCTCACTCCCCCAAACAACAGACGAGAAATAAATGTCCTCGGACTACAAGGACCCCGCTCCTCCCACGATGATGGACAAAAGCCCAAAGGAACCTGTGAGTACACAATGTAGACTTCTCCTATGTGCTGATATGGTGGGAGATAAAATCATCTGAAACTTAGGACCAAGAACTGTAAGAAATAAGATTCTTTCCTCCTTTCAGCTGTCAAGTCAGTCCCAACTTAAGCAACCAAATCAGAATGACCCAGCAGATCCTCCATACCATAGAGCTCCAAAGTGGGGTGCACACCCTCCGGGGGCTATTCAAAAATATCCACTGGGGTGTAGGAAAAACTATTGGAAGGGGAGCTAAGTGGCTCAGTAGATAGAGAGCCAGACCTAGAGATGGGAGGTCCTAAGTTCAAATCTGCCCTTAAACATTTCCTAGCTCTGTGACTCTGAGCAAATCATTTAATCCCAATTGCCTAGCCCTTTCCACTCTTCTGCCTTGGAAGCAATACTCTCTATTGATTCTCAGATGGAAAGAAAAGGTTTAAAAAAAATTTCATAAAATTATATATATGCATATATATACGTATATATATATATACATATACAAGATATGCATATATACATATATACATATACAAGATATACAAGATAGAAAGTAAGGGATATATATATGTTATACATATATACATATACAAGATATACAAGATAGAAAGTAAGGGAACAACTCTAAGACAGAAGGGCAAGGGCTAGGCAAATAGGGATAAGCAACTTGTTCAGGGTCAACACATCCTGTAAGTATTTGAGATTTGAACCAAGGTCCTGCCAATTTCAGGCCTGGTACTCTATTCCACTGAATCATCTAGCTGCTACTCTGTTTTTAATCTTGAAAAAAAAAAAAAAAGAAAAAGAAAAAGAATTCACTCGATCCATACATTAGAGAGTTGTGTATTCCATATCATACATAGGATATCCTCAGAGAAAAGTGAGAGTTCTAAAATATGGAAGGACAATGGGACCATGTATTCATTCACTTTTAGCGTATAGTGACTTAATACAATTTTCATGTACCCAACAAATACATTTCTGGGTTATATTATCTAGCCTCCAAAAATAGACGAGTGGTTTTTTTTAAATTCCTATTAAGTATCTTAGCCTGAAGATAATAACTAATAATGGCAACACAGAGAAACAAAAAGAAAGAGGAGCCGGCACTTCTGTTTCTACTATGGGTTCTTTACCGGAATCTCTATCTGAGTTGAAACTGGAGACAATCCAATCAAACTCAATAAACAGTTGGCTAAAAAAAATTTTTTTTTAAATTTCAAAGATTTGCAATACTTTTTTGTTTTTTAAACCCTTACCTTCCATCTTAAAATCAATACTGCTTTGGTTCTAACACAGAAGAGTGGTAAGGGCTAGGCAATGGGTGGTTAAGTGACTTGCCCAGGGTCACAGAGCCAGGAAGTGTCTTAGGTCAAATTTGAACCTGAGACCTCTGGTCTCTGGGCAGGTGCAATACATTTTTATATGCAACTTGTACACAGATAAAATAAATACAAATTATATGCAAAGTTATACAAAACAAATTAATAATGAACCTCACTCTAGATGTTTATTATGCCTTGATTTATTAGCTAATAGCAGTGTAATTTATAGCAAATCATTTAAAAACTAAGCTTCTGTTGCTGAAAACAATGTGTCTCCTAAATAAACACTCATATCTATCTGCACATGTAAAACACTTGGAAATGTAATTTTCTAACCTATTTCTAATTATTGCAAACAAAGAGTTTCTACAGGTTTTGAACTCATTTGTTAAAAATATTTAAAATGTAACATCTTTAAATTAATTTGCAAGAAAAAATTAATTGACATCAAGGAAGACAGAACTTTACTTGACAAAAATTTAAAAAACAACTCTTGTATAGGTGGTAGATGGGATACAAAAATGGATGTCATGGTACAGTAAGCACAGCCAACACTCCTACCATTTGGATCTACATATCTGAATTTTTCAACCATGACAGTAAGTAAAACCAAATAGTGAGGGGGCAGCTGGGTAGCTCAGGGGAGTGAGAGCCAGGCCTAGAGACAGGAGGTCCTAGGTTCAAACCCGGCCTCAGCCACTTCCCAGCTGTGTGACCCTGGGCAAGTCACTTGACCCCCATTGCCCACCCTTACCAATCTTCCACCTATGAGACAATGCACCAAAGTACAAGGGTTAAAAAAAAAAAATAGTGAAATAAAGAGAACTTAAAATTTGAATTGCTACATCACAAACTATTAAGTAAGATTTAAAAAAATATTTAAATACATTCAATTGCAATTATTAATGTTTTAGAGAAAACAAAGGGTGATTACTAATTAATAGAATGAAAACTATAAAGGTGTTTATTTCATCTCAATTATATCCTTTTAAATTTCCATCGTATATATTTTCTAACATATTGGTATAGTAGAATATGCCTGTCATTTACAAATAGATAAATATAAATATAGTGAGGGTAGACGCTAAAAAGTTGCTTTACTGGAAGGAATATGAAATTTAAAAGACTTGGAGACCCTTTGTTCCATATGATACTTATTTGCAATGAGGCTTTCCAAAGCCTCATTTGCCTGGCCTCCTCCTTTTCTTGTCTAACAAGCCCTGAAAAGGAAGGGGCTGCAAATGTCAGCAGAGGCAGTGAATTAAGTTAAAGTAAGAAATCCAAGCTCTCATTGCTTGCAAGAGAGATGTTCCTTTGCCCCTTGGACTAAAATGCTTAAGAAAAAAACACTACCTCATTTAAAAGGTAGTAGAATCTGTTTTTTGGCATGGCTCTCTAGGATAGAGAGGGAAAAGAGATTCTGGGGGAAACTGATGAGGAAAAAAAAGACAAAAACTGACTTTTTTAAAAGTAAAAGTAAGTGAAGTCTGAAAGATTAGAATTGTGCCAATCTATTATCATTTATTTCCACAGGACACTATATCTATTTTAACACATAACAAAAGATAACTGAAAACACTGTATCTTCAAATCCCAGAGTTTTGGAATCCGCAAGACACATACACAATCACTTCAATACTTGATCACTAAACAAGCTCTCACCTTGATTTGCTACTTATTTGTCCATTTCTGTACCCTACTACCTCCTCTCCCTTTGTACCAAGGCAAACTCTCCAGCAGCCTTTGTACCCCGCACATCTCGAACTTTGCATTTGATACAAAAAGATTGCTCCCTGAGATCCATTAAGGCACTTACCGAGATGTTTTCCCCAGACAGACATACTTGTAGAGCAGCCCATTCTGCCCAACTTTAGGGTCATAAGGCTTAGAGAAAAGACAGTAGCGATCAGTCTGTGAATCCAACTGTCTCATTTCATGGAAGAAAAAAAACAGTCATCCCAAGAAATGAGGGGATTTGCCCAAGGTCAATTAAATTCAACAAATATTTATTAAACTCCCTAGCGCTATATTACTTGCTACAGATAAGACCAAAAAAGGATACAGTTTTTGCACTACCGGAGTTAATATTGTAAGTTGGAGGGGTACAACATGTACACAGATAAAATAAATACAAACTATATGCAAAGTTATACAAAGTAATTTCAAGAGGAAGAGAATGTTAAGCTACAAGGAGGATCCGGAAAGATCTTTTGTGTGGGAGATGGGCATGAGTTACATACTTTGAAGAAAGCTGGGAATTCAAAAGAAGAAACTGAGGGTGAACCTAGAGAAAGCAACATGTAAACAAAGAAGCAAGATAAAAGGTGGAATGAAGTGACAAGTAACAGGATGACTTGGCCAGAAAAGCAAATGTGTGAAGGGAAATAGTATGGAATAAGTCTGGAAAAATAGGTGGAAGCCATATTACAAAGACCTTCAAGCACCAGACTGAGGATTTTGTATTTTATCCTAGAGGTAATAGGGAGCTAGTGAAAATTTTTGAGTAGAGAAATGATATGGTCACCCAGGTAGTAAGTAAACAATAATCACAAAATCTCAGTCATTGGACTTTTTAGAGAGAGAGAGGTGCTTATAAAACATAACTGTCATTGTGGTAGAAGAGCAGAAGGAAAGGAATCTGAGATTTTGTAATTTAGAAAGGAATACACATATATACAGGGGTTCTATCACATGATCATTGCCTCCAGAAGCAGGATAAGCAGATGAGGGTGAGGGTATTTCTGTTGCGTCTATAGTAGGAACGTTAATAAATACTTTGGGATTTGTTGCTTGACTACTGAAGAGCCTCTGTCCCCTCTCTTTGCTACTAATGCAAGATCAGATGGGTGAAAAATAACAGTCATTCCAAATGCTTGCCATTCTGCTCAAGAGAATTACCTACATATACTTGGGGTTATATACTTCAGGAAATGGAAAGAGGAGAGAGAACTACCAACAGTCTCAGAAAATGAGAAGATTGACTAGATGGCTTCTGACCTCCATTTCAGCTCTAGATCTAAGATTCTAGGAATCTTTTTCCATTTCTGGCCAAGACTTTATCAGTAGCATGAGCAAGAAGCAAAACAGTCCACACACACACACACACACACACACACACACACACACACACACACACACACACACACACACACCCCATAGTGCCTGGCACATAGTAGGCACTTAATAAACCTTTATTGACTGACTCTCAGACTCACACACAAAACCTCTTTGACCACAAGAGGGCCATAGAACTCTCAGAGTTTCAGCCAATTGCCATCAAGCTCATCAAGGGCAGAAGGCAGAGAGTGGCAATACTATACTTGCCTTCCTCATCCAATAAATCAATCACAGCTCACCAAACATAATAAAAGATTACCAATATCTATAGCTATATCTTGTCTCTCACCTGTGCTCAATGCTTTATCCAATCTCCCTCTGCCATAATCCCCTGAAATTACGACACCCAGCCCTCTTTACTCTTTGTCACCAAAGGACCTTGTGTGCTCATAGTTTAGTGCCAGGAGATTTCTCATCTCAACTTCCTCTCTGAGGCTTGATTAAATCTATCTTTACCCTCATCACTGAGCTCTCATTGAAGGGGCTGGGGTGGAGCAGGAAAGAACCCTTTAACCAGACTAGTTTATGAAGCAGGAATTCAATAGAAAGAGGGATTCTAAAGTCAACTGCTCCCCTGGCCATAAGAGTAAGATGACTTCCACTTCACCCCCAGACTTTGCATAACAGACCTCAAACTGTAAGAAGTCTATCTCGAGGAAGAGAGATCAGACATATTGTTAAAGCATAGAGGACAGAACTAGGAAGCAATGGTTGGAAATTGCCCAGAGAACAATTTAGGCTTAATGTAAAGGGAAAAAACTTCTTAACAATGAGTGTAGTACAAAAGTAGAAGTGGGGGAGGGTGGAAAAGAAAAATAGTAAATCCCCCATCCCTAGGGAGGTCTTCAAGAGGAGATGGGATGACCTATTGTCAAGGCTAGGACTCTTGCTCAGGTGCTTGTTTGACTGGACCTCAGATCCCTACCAATTCTGATATCCTATGATTTTATAACTCCTGACTCAGGAAAAGGGTTCTCAGGAAATTGTTCAAGTACAACATTTATAAACATTAGGTTTGGAGAATTTGGCCACTTCCTTTGAAGCAGACTATTTGAGGAAGGATCATTTACTGGTGTGTATGGATGGGGTGGTGAAGGCTATTCTGATTGGCTTTGGAGGGTCACAGGATAACAAGAGTATAGATTTAGAGCTGGAAAGGACCTTAGAAATCATTTTAGTACAAAACCTTCATTTTACAAATGACAAACTGAGATTCACAAAGGTAGGGCAAAGGCTCTATGCTCTAACCAAATTCAGCACTAGCTAGAGACAGTGCATCTCAGAAGTGGCTAGAATGCAGGGTCCAACTCTTTGTGATCCTATTTTAGGTTTTCTTAGCAAAGTTACTAGAGCAGTTTGCCATTTTCTTCTCCAGCTCATTTTACAGATGAGGAAACAGAGGCAAACAGAGTTAAGTGATTCGCAAGGTAACAAATCTAGACAGTGTCTGAGGTCAGATTTGAACTCAAAAAGATGAGTCTTCCTGACCCCAGGCAGAATACACTATCAGTAGATACCACCTCACAGTCTGGAGTCAGGAAGACCTGAGTTCAAATCTGGCCTTACTCTCTTTGTGACTCTGGGCAAGTCACTTAATGCAGCTTGCCTCCGTTTCTTCATCTGTAAAATGAACTAGAAAAGGAAATAGCAACAACTCCAGAATCTTTGCTGAGAAAACACCAAATGGGTTGATGAAGGATCAGACATGACTGAAACAGCTGATCAACAATTCCACTAGCTAAGCAGAAGTTTCAAAGCTGAATGTACTCTCAATATATCACTGCTTTTTCCAATGCTATTCCTATCTCTGAGCCCATCTAATGTCAAAACTCTCTATCCTAATCTCTAAAGTCCAAATTGACCATCACTTCCATCAATACACTCTTTTTTAATTTTTTTTTAAACCCTTACCTTCCATCTTGGAGTCAATACTATGTATTGGCTCCAAGGCAGAAGAGTGGTAAGGGTAGGCAATGGGGGTCAAGTGACTTGCCCAAGGTCACACAGCTGGGAAGTGTCTAAGGCCAGATTTGAATCTAGGACCTCCCGTCTCTAGGCCTGGTTCTCAATCCACTGAGCTACCCAGGTGCCCCCTAACATCAATACACTCTTAACAACCCCACTTCCAACTTCCTCAAATTGTCTCCATGTGTATTATTACCAATCTAGAGGCATAAAGTTCCTAGTATAATTTCTCAACCTTCCCTTTCCCAAATTCTATCCCATTTCCTGTCTAGGCATACCTGCTGTGCCTACTAATGTGTCTTTTCTCTTCAAGAAGAAATAGGGAAAAGGCTTGTCCATTGTGCTATCTCCCCAGCTGCAAGACTGAGTGGGGATGGGAGAGCCACAGATGAACATCTGATTCATCACTGTTCACAGGAATAGGGGGAATTCCTCAGCAAAGGAAGAAGAGCCCTGGAGAGGGATATATCTGGCTATCAGAGAGGTCAGAAGTTAGATACCTGTGATCTTCTGCTTTGTTTTGGACCACATGGGTCCCAGTATAAAGATCCATGACAGCAATTGAAAATCCTCATCCATTTGCTAGGACTTCCCTTATGTTTGAGGACCCAGTGAACTTTTTCTCCCACTCCAGATTTAAAATATATCTACCTAGAAAGGATGAGAAGTTGTTACCTTTCTGGATCTGAAATTGAGTTCAATTCAAGCCACATTCCTTTCTCTATAACAATGACATCCTGCCCCTACAGAATGAGTCCAGAGCAGTGTCCCAACCCCTCTTAATTTTGGTGTCTTCCCTCTGTTAATTATTTCCTATTTAATCTGTCTATAGAGTGTTTGTATATATTTGTTTGTTGTTTTCCCCCCCATTAGACAGTGAGTTTCTGGAGGGCAGAAATTGTCTTTCCCTTCTTTTTATATCTCCAGAAATTAACACACTACTTGGCACAGGGTAAGCACTTAATTAATGTGGGGAAACTGAGGACCTATCATCAAAGTCATTCAGGATTGTGCTTCTAGGCATGGAAATCACAGGACTTAAAGTTGGAAAGGACTTTTAAGATCATCTGGTACAACCCAGCACCTTCTCACTTTATATTTAAGGAAACTGAGGCCCAGAGTAATTAGAGAACTGGGATTTGAGCATAGGATTTCCTCTTGCAAATATGGTACTCTCTCTTCTATATTATATAACCCACAAATGTCTAAAATGAAATCACTGGCTTCCCCTGCCTGTCACCTAGAGAGGCAGCCAAAGAATCAAAAGCATTAATGTGTTAGCAAGAAATGGAAATTAGCTAAGTCTGAGCAGCACCACTTGTTCTGCTGAAGGGCAAGAGAGCAGAGAGGGTAGAAAAGAAGGAAGAGTTTTGGACCAACCAATCAGCAAAGTAGAAGAAAGACTAAAGAAAGAAGAATTTTAAGAGGAGAGGGCTAAGGATGAAAGGGTGGGCCTCAAGGGTGGAGATGGAAAGAATAAGCTAATGGTTCAACCCACTTTTAGGGGATCAATTTGAGATCATCCCACCAAAAGTGGTTTCTAGAAGCTCTTTTTCCAGTTGCCTAGCCCCCTGACTGAGGTCTCCTAGAGGGAAAGGAAGAATTGTCTGGGCCTGTAGTAATGAAACAAAGGCATCTGGAGAAGCAGCTAACCAGAAAAAAAGCACAGAGCAGGGGGTCTAGAATGGGGGGAAGTCAAAAAATCTAAAGGAAGACTGCGTTCTAGGAATATTCAAACAGAGAAGTAACACAGATCCACTATTAAACCCTCCATAACTGCACTAACCCTGGCAGTATCCCACTGTCTGTAGTTTAGACACTACTATGGACTGGAAGAGGATTATTTATAATTCTGAGGTGCTCCTTTCCCTTTCTATTCCATTCCCCTACTTACTTCAGGCTATCATCATGGAGCCCAGGGTCTTTGGTCTCCTGCTATATAAACAAACTGACTTGGATGAAATCCCTGAATATGGTAAGTCAAATATTTACCCTGAAACTAGGACCCTGGAGAATGTTAGCAGGCCAATGGGTGCAAATGGCTAGGATTGGCTCCTGGTATCATCTCTCAGTGACTACTCAGGAGAAGTTCAACCAAGAAAGAATTAAGGGGGCCCTTTCACGGATTGCAGAGGGGGCAAGAAGAAAGACTTGGAGTCATATAGGAAACTGGAGGTCAGGGAGTGGGGAGGAAGCAGATGGTGCTTTTTCTGACACCCTAAAGGATGGCCCATATTTCAGCTGAGCTAAAGTCATCCTTGGGATCCTCAACTTTCCCCACACTGAATTCACCCCAGAAACAAGGGTGTGTAATTTCACCACAGAAAGGGAACCTGAGGGAAGGCTCCATCAGGCCACCAACTTTTCAGACAAGGAGTGACAAGTATGCTGATGCAGCACATGTCACACTTCATCCCAAACATTTAAGGCCATGGGAAACTCTGGTGCCAAAATTCTAATGAAGCCAAGAAGCTAGCCAGGCAGGAACCACAACCCATCTGAGGACAGAGGCTTTTTTTGACCCGTTCTCTTTGATCCCAGTTGGCTTGGTATCCCACTGGGAACAATTAGGGTGGAATCACTCTCTCACAATTCCACTTCATACTGTAGCCACCTTGCATAGCAAAGGACTAGAGAAGAGGGAAAAAAGGACCTAAATCCAGCCTAGATGAGATCCCCCTCCTCTTTCTGTGGTTTGTCATTATTTTCACTGCTTATTATTTCTTGAGCAACAGCAAAGTGTTTGGTGCTGCAAAGTACATGCAAAGACACAGCTCCCAGCCCCCAGGGCTCACTATCCCTGTTATACTGGGCCTAAGAGATGCACCCAAAGTAGGGAATGAACACAATCTACTAATACTTTTAAGGAGAAAACTTCTCAACCTCAGCTGCAGCCTTCTCACCATTTCATCCCTCTGTTTTCCAAAATATGTCTTTGTTACCTCCTTCTCCCATCTCTACCTTCCCATCATGAAGTTCCCGATTCCAAATAATCACTCTTTTATTTTGGTTCTCATCTACTCATGCCCATATCTGCTAAACATTATTGGGGAGAAGGGAAGAAAGTGAAGGACCAAAAAATGAGAGAAGTCTTGAGGGCACAATGCCCCAAGGGAGACAAATAAAACCACAGCTATTCCAAAGTCGAGGTGTGACACGGGGAGGGGGTGGGGGAGAAACAGAATTTTATTCCTCTTTACCATCGTTTTCTCCTTTACAAGACGGTAAAAGGAGGACCTCGGGGCATTTGGAGGCAGGGTCCCATTTGGAATGGCCCGAGCTTCAGCTGTAAGTTCCTCCTCATTCTCTACCAACTCTTCCCCCTCCAAATGCTCCAATTTAACGTTTCCCTTAACTATAGCTGGAACTCTTTTAGACTAAAATTCGGGCCTCTGACACCAAACTAAATGAATCTCTTTAACAATAAGGTCCCAGAAGCCCCTCATGAAAGGCTGGAGAAGAAACTTTAGGGGCCAGGCAGAGTCTAGAAGAGCCCAGGCCCATCTCCCTAAGGATTGCTAGGAAATGAAAATCCCTGGTTAGGAAGACTCACCTTCCCTTGTGGATTTCAGTGGGCAGAGACGCAAGGCACAAACCCTGAATGGAGAGGGAGTAGTCCGGGTGGTTCAACTTAGCGGGCTGGTAAGGGGCGGGGGGGGGGGGGGGGGGGGAGGAGGAGAGACCTGCGTCTCCCGCCTGCCCGCGCGCTTCCCGGTGTTCAAATTCAATGTCCTTTACATGCCACAGAGTGTTCTCTCCCTCTATTTCCGGGGTAGGGGCAAAGGGCCAGAAAATGTCTCCCGGTTAAAATGTTTTTATAATCCAAGCCGCGTGATCACTAAGTCTCCCTGCCATGAGACCAAGCAGTGCCTTCCCCCTTTTGTCGTTTTCCCCGCTGCTCAGGTGGTAGGGACCGAATTATCGCAGTGTGTGTGCCGGGTTGGGAGTCGGGGCGGAGGAGGGGTGGAGATTCTTCCTAACAGGCTGTCCAACCTAGGGAGCTCCCAATTTCCCCTAATCCGAAAGGCAAAAGGAAGAAAAGACCAGAGAAGGAAGAGAAAGCGCTCACCAGCCGACCGCGCGCCCTGCCGTGTCCTGATTCAGCCGAGTCCAGTTGCCTACAAAGTGTGACGGCAAGCTTGGAGACTCCAGGCGATAGGGGCTGTCCCATGTGCCCGAATGATCTTGAGGACAGTTTGAAATACGCTTACGAAAGTAGCTGGACCGTGGCCGGTCCACTCCCCCCGCCCACTCCAACCATCCCTCCTCCCTCCTCTCCCCCCTTGGCAGGGACAGGACGAGCTGGAGGCGAGCTGCCAAATCTCGAAGAGAAAGATCCCTGGGGAGACCCCCTGGTCACAGCTTCCCAGGGCCTGGCAGGAAGTCAGTGCAGAACTGAGCCAGGAGCAACAGCCTGGGAGGAGAGAGATGGGCGGATCAGGAATTTTTCCAGTGGGTGGAGACTGCTTTGCTGCTGGAATTCAGCTATTGGAGGCTAGAGTGCGGCACAGCTGGGGCCAGGGGAAACTTCTCCTGGCTTGGGAGTGTAGCTGCAGGGGAAATTCTGTCTGGCTGTGGTTAAGGCTATGCTTGGGGCTCCCTGCTAATGATTAACACAGGGAGGAAAAGCGAAGAAATACACAGCAGCAGACACAGAAACTGCAAAGGTTCGGTCAGTTTCTGTCCTCCCAATACAATCTGACACATCCCAGGAAAGACTGCTAAGGAGGACCTGAAGATACACAGGTTATGTTACAGACCCTGCTCCTAAAGTCTTAAGAGTACCTTATAATTTTGCGATTTCCCTGCCTCTCCTCCAAATTGCCCCCTATTTATTTTTGCATATGTTTTATTTTCTACCGAACATCTCTTCCCCCATAGAATGTAAGCTCCTTGAGGCCAGTGACTATTACATTTAAGTCCTTGGATATCCAGCATTTCTCTGCGTGAGGCCAGCACACAATAGATGCTTAATAACTGCTATTTTGGGGGGGTCTCTCTGTGAGAACTGGTAGTCAAAGCATTAGCCTCCGGGCAGCCAGGAGATTCAGTGGCCTGAGAGCCAGGCTCAGAGTAGGGAAGTCCTGGATTCAAATGTGCCCTCAGACACTTAGTAGCTGTAAGTCCCTGGGCAAATCACTTAACCCCCACTGCCTAGCTCAGTGACAGCCAACTTTTAGAGCCAGGGTGCTGGCCCCACCCCCATCCCTACCAAGTGCCCAGCGTGCCCTCTTCTCACCTTTCCACGGGGAGAGGGAAGAAGCATTCCCATTGGGCTGTTTGGACATAGGGGCAGATAATATGAGAAATGTCCTCAGCAAGTGTATAGAGGGGGAGGGGAGTGGCCCAAGCGCCACACTTCCCTTCCCTTCTACAGCCTGTGAGGTGCCCATCTTACCTGCTGTGGGCTCCCACTGGGCTCCTGGGCAGAGGGGCAGATGTGAAAAAAATGTCATCAGGCATAGTTGAGGAGGGGAAGGGAGCAGCTCACCCCCACCTCCCCAGTCCCTCAACAAGTCCAGGGGCAGGGAGAGCCACCCAGTGCCCACAGAGAGTGTGCCATCTTTGGCACCTGTGCCATAGGTTCGTCATCACTGGCCTAGCTCTTGCCACTCTTCTGCCTTAGAACCAACACAATATAGATTCTAAGACAGAAGGTAAAGGTTAAAAAAAAAAAAGTTAGCCTCCTTTTTGTAATAGGAAAATTCAGGTCCAGAAAATCTAGGTGATGTCTCAAATTAGTTGAAGAATGAATGATACTCGTGGCTCCCACAGGGGTGAGACACTGTGAGTTAAAGCAGTTAGTCTTATTTTGGAACTATGTCTCCTATGACTTTTTTCTTTTTTAAACCCTTACCTTCCTGTCTTAGAATCAATAGGGATAAGGACCAGGCAATTGGAGTTGACTTGCACAGTGTCATAATGCTAGGAAGTATCTAGGAAGTATTGAGGCCAAATTTGAACCCAGGACTTTTGATCTCCAGGGCCAATTCTCTATCTACTGAGCCAACTACCTGTGCCTCTCCAACGGCTTTTTAAGGCTCAAATCATAGGGAAGTAGATAGAGAAAAATAAGACAGCTATGTCTTTCAGAAAGAGAATTCAAAATCCAAATGAGTTTGGGGATTGATTGACAAGAAAGTCAGTGGTTCCCTTCCCAGTGTGATGAGATAGCTCAGGGGAAAAAGAAGGAAGGAATCTTTAGCTGTACCTCTATATAAAGAAATGAGTTAGTCAAAGAAAGTTAGTTGTAGAGAGAGAACTACCATATTTCAAAGGGTAAAAAGTAAACAGTTATAGGTTTCAGGGTCATAAAGAGATGGAAGAGGCCTTAGGGGTCATCCAGCCCAACCCCTTACTTTTACAGATAAACAGAGACCCCAAAAATGTAAGAGATCTATCCAAGGTCACACAGGTAATAAAAGGAAAAACCTGGATTTGAACCCCAAACCAAAATTTTCTACTACAAAGCCAGAAGATCCTGCTATGGTGCTTAATGTTGAGGGAGTGAGGTATAGAACTGAAGAATAAAAATATATTTTTTTAATAATAAAAATAAATTATCTGGCTACCCTACTTCTATCCTTTTCTAATTGATTAGTGTATGGAAGTACTTTATCCCCATTAAAGTGTAATTTATTTGAAGGAGTCTTTGCATTACAACCTCATTCTAGTCTGAATGGGGATTCAAAGGTAATTGATTTTGTGCAAAATATACACATTCAAAGGATTTGAGTGAGGAGAGGAATATTCAGGATTTTGTTCTTCATGATACTTGAGACTGAGATACAGAATAGCCCATTTGGAGGAGAAAAAAAATCATTGAATTCTATTTCTCAGGAAGCTGTATATCTGAGAGTAGATGGTTATGTCATAAGGCAAGCAGTCCAATTAAAAGAGAGTCTTCTTATTAGAGGCAGGAGATTTTTAAAATAGTGATCATTGCAGAGGGGTCATCAGAGGCAGGGAGAAGGCTAAGTTGCAGACAGAGTGAGGATGAAAAAGAAGAACCATGTGGAGTGAAAACTACCATGGTGGCTCTGCCCATAGGAATCCCAGAGATGAAATGTGTGTCTTAAAATGCTTCATCATCACCAGTTGCCAGAGGCAGAAAATGAGAGGCAGAGAGCAATAAAGGCAGATGTAGATTTTAAGGATTTTTTTTTCCCAATTGGCATATGAATCATGGAGGTAGATGCTGGTGTTCTTCACCCAATAGCCTAAGAAATTTGGAAGAATTAAAGAATGGATCTTGTAGAGGATTGAACTCATCTGTCCGAGACTCTAAGAGGTTTTGCACTGTTTGATTTTTTCCCCCTTGTTATGTCCCTTTCTATTCTTTCTCAGTTATTTTGTTATTTGATATAAGGTTTCTGACTATTTGTACTTGAATGGGAGCTTCAGCTGTTTTTATATGATTATCCAGAATACCCCCAACAAAACTCAAGTATCAAGTCATTCCAGAGTGGAGTGGGACCTATATTACATACACAGTGAAAGAGTACCTACTACCGTGCTGGTACTTAATAGATGCAGGTTGAACTGTATTTAAGAAAAATTATAGAAAACCTACATTAGATATAACAGAAGCCTGTGAAAAGAAAAAAGGGTCATGTGGAAACTTGAGGTAGTAACCCTTCCAATAGCCTGTTTCTTCTTACCTTCCTGCCAATTGATGTCCAAGTAGTTTCACCCTACAATTAAGAAATTTATTAGAATAATAATACCTTTCACTTTAGTAATGTCTTTAATCCAGGGATCTTAAAATGCTTTAACAAATGCAGATTAATTAATCTTCACAACACTCTAGTGATGAGGTAAGTAGGTGGTAAATATTCTTTATCATTTTATGGGTGGGAAAATCAAGAGAAATGAGATGACTCACTAAGAAATACATTGGAAATCAGTGGGCCAGGGTTCAATTACATAACAAACCGGTGTAACTGGCCGCACACAGTAGGCACTTATTTTATTGATGCAATCCTTGGGTGCTAATTGCTTACCCTCAAGAATTAGCAAATCCATAAGCACATTCATCTTTCACAATGAGGAGATTTTCCAAACTGTCCATTCATTTATACTGCTATGATAGATGTCAGGAAAGTGAGACCGGTTTAAGAATAATTAGTATGGATGATGACAAAGCAAAGTATCTACCTCCCGACAAAAGAGGTGATAGACTCAGGAAGCAGAATGAGACTTTTTTTTTTTTTTTTTTGATAATTGGACATTTCTCTAGTGAGAGAATTTGTTTGATTATCCATAGGCGTTAAAAGAACTTTATTTTTTTTTTCCTTTTCCAGCGGAGGGTTGCAGGGAAAAGGGGTGGGGAGTCTAAGGGGGGGGGGGAATAGATTTATGTTCATTAAAGAAAAATAAAACCTAAAAACGAATAAGTGGTTTTGGAGGGAATTATATATACTCTGTAAATAAGAAAAACTGGGATGGAGTGGGGCTGGCTTCTTATAACAGGAATGATCCAGGGTGGAGTGAGCCAGAGGACATCTGGCTTCAAAAACATTTTAAAAGATCTATCAAACATTTTAGGGAGAGCTAAGAATCACAGATTGTACCTTTACAAAGCAATTCTTGGTTAAGACTGTCAGTCAGAGTCACCATTTCTCCCGTTCTTGTGGCTTACCTGAAGTCCTGATGTTAGCAGAAGGGAAGAAGGATGGGCTCTTCATTCGTGGCCCCTCCTTAGCCACAATTAGCAGCCCTCTTGACTAAACAGAAAAGTTGCTATCTGAAAAGGGAAGAAACCTGGTGGGGGAAGGGAAAAGATGAAAAGGAAGTGACATCAACCCCCAAACCTTACTAACTGGCCACTCTTGTACAGCAAACTAACTGTTTGTTTTAACTTGGTGTCTGCAGCAGAAATGTTTGCTAATCTTTTGTGGTTTGTCAAGAACACAGAAGTTGAGTGTGAACTATTTCTGGAGATCACTTATGCTCACATTTCTTATCAGTAGATAATGGGGTAATATTTTCATTTGTAAAGTCTAAGGAGATTGGAACTGAGTGGCAGAGGTGAGATACTGAGGAGCTAGTTTCATACGCCTCTGGACAAATCACTTCACCTTTGAGTCTCAATGTTCTTATCTGTTAAACGGAGCATTGTAATGGATTTCTCTTAGCTCCTTCCCAGGCCCACATTCTATGATCCTGTGATTTACACACAGACATGGATCATCCTTTTTTCTCATTTTCTAGCACTAGCTTCCTGACTTTGGGCTAGTCTGTTATTAGTATTTCTGCCAAGGAATGGGTGGGGGAATAAAAAGAATATGACCTCAAAGCCCATTTTTTTCTGCTTGTTAGCAGTTGTGTAAAATGTTTAATGAGAAATGGTCAGGGGAGAAAGCAAAGGTAAAAACCACTGGCTGGATCAGTTGAGGGAGAGAGTGAAAAAGATAGATTCATGATGGAGAAATAACAAAAAAAGAGAAAAGTGAAAGTGAATCAATGCTACATATATGTATATATATGTGTGTGTGTATATATATATATATATTTTTTAACTTTTACTGTTTCTCTTAGAATCAATGTTAAGTATCAGTTCTAAGGCAGAAGAAGGGTAAGGACTAAGCAATTGGGGTTAAATGACTTGCCCAGGGTCACATAGCTAGGAAATACCTCAGATCAAATTTGAACCCAGGACCTCCCTGCTCTAAGACCTGACACTCTCTCTCCACTGAGTCACCAATGAAACATTTTTTTTTAACCCTTAACTTCTGTGTATTGGCTCTTAGGTAGAAGAGTGGTAAGGGTGGGCAATGGGGGTCAAGTGACTCACCCAGGGTCACACAGCTGGGAAGTGTCTGAGGCCAGATTTGAACCTAGGACCTCCCATCCCTAGGCCTGACTCTCAATCCACTGAGCTAGCCAGATGCCCCCACCAATGATACATTTTTGAATATTCCCTTTGCTAGTGGATATTTTACATTGTGTTCTATTTTTGAGTCTTTTGACCTAATTAATTTGAATTTTTGAGCGAAAGAGTGGTAGAAATTCATAATAAAACACATGTAAGCAGAGCAACATTGGTATCCACTTTAAGTTTATTACAGGTATTATTACAATAAGCTTACGTAAAAGATTCATAATTATATATGTAGTAACACAATGAACTGATTGTACAACTTTCACTCACAATGGCAGGTTGGAAATCCCAGAGGCCTCCAGCTACCTAAGGTTCAAAGGGATAAGTAAGTCTATGGTTCTGTACTTTAAAAAAACAACAACAAACCTTTACCTCCTATCTTAGAATCCATAATAAATATCAGTTCCAAGGCAGAGAAGAGATAAGGGCTAGGCAATTAGGGTTAAGTGACTTGCCCAGAGTCACACAGTTAGGAAGTATCTGAAGTCACTTTTGAACCCAGGACCTTCCACCTCCAGACCAGACTTTCTACCTGCTGAGCCATCTAGCTGCCGCAGGGGCTGCACTTTTAATATAGGTAGTGATAGTGATGGCCTTCCCCTTAGCAGTCAGCCAACTGATACAATTAGTCTGAGAAAAGGCATTTTAAAAATAAACATTTCTTTCTAAATAGCAAAAATCCACCTTCTCTCCCTTCTACCTCACTCTTTGAAAAAGAAAAACAGAACTCCCATACTAAATATATGTAGTCAAATCAAATTAATTTCCCATCTGGTCATGTTCAAAAAAACCTATGTGCATTCTGCACCCTGAATCTTTCACTTCTCTATCAAGAGAAGTTGTATGTTTCATCATAAGTCCTCTGGCATTGTGGTTGGTCATTACATTGATCAGAGTTCTTAAACTGTGCAAAGTTACTTGTCCTTACAATATTGTTGTTATTGTATGCATTGTTTTTCTGGTTCTGCTCACTTTACTCTGTATCAGTGCATACAGAAGTCTTCACAAGTTTCTCAGAAATCATCTTCATCATTTCTTTCAACACAATAAAATTCTATCACAATTACATATCATAACATATAGCTATTCCCTAATTGATGGGTCTCTCCTCAGATCATAATACTCTGCCACCACAAAAGGAGCAAGCATTAATATTTAAGTGTGCCCTTAAAGTTTATTTTTAAGTAGTAAAGAACTACTCCCTTCTTTAATCTGCCCTTCTGCTTATTCTCTTCTCTCCCTTTTCCCTCTAGTTTTCCAGGTTAGGGAAAAGTATGTTTGTTTGTGCCTCTTTGTGTGTGTGTGTGTGTGTGTGTGTGTGTGTGTGTGTGTGTGTGTGTGTGTTCTTTCCTCTTTCAACTATTTCAGATGAGAACAAGATTCAAGTGTCAGTTGTTCTATTCATCCTTTCTTCTTTGTATAAACTTCTACATGTCTTCCCTCATTGTGAGATAATTTTCCCTAACCTTCCTTTCCTCTTTCCCCTATTGTATTCCTCTTCCCCTACCTTTCCATTCTACTTTTAATATTATTAAGACAGAACCACTCCCAGGCCTTCTGTCTAATTAGACTCTCTCTATGACCTCAGATAATGATAGGTCTCTGAGGGGTCATCATCTCCCCATATTAGACTACAAACAGTTTGTTCTTGTTTAGTTCCTGATGGTTGTTGACTTATGTTTACTTTATTCTGTTTCTTTTGACACAGGTGTTTGAACTTCAAAGTTTCTACTCAGCTCTGATCTTTTTTATCAGATTTATTTGAAAGCCTTCTATTTCATTAAACATCCATTTTTGCCTATGTAGGGTTATTTCTAATTTTGCTAGGCAAGCTATTCTTGATTGTAAGCCTATATTCTTTGCCTTTTGGAATACTGTATTCTAAATTCTCTGCTCCTTTATAATGGTGGCTTCCAAATAATAGATGATTTTGACTGTGGCTCTTTGATATTTGAATTGTTTCTTTCTGGCTACTTGCACTATTTTTTTCTTTCATTGGTAGCTCTGAATTTTTAGTATAATGCTCCTAGGAGTTTACATTTGAAATTTTTATTCATGAGATGTCCAATAGATCCTCTTTCCACTTTTCCATTTTAAATCTAAGAGATCTAGTCTCTCTGTCTCTGTCTCTCTCTCCCCTGTCTTGGTCTTAGGTTTTAGGTAGTCCAGTGATTCTTATATGATCTCTTCTTGAGGTTTTCCGGGTCAGTTATTTTTGCTATGAGACATCTTATATTTTCTTCAATTGTTTTTTTCAGTCTTTCAACTTTAGTTTAATATATTTTTTAAACCCTTACCTTATGTGGTATTGGTTCTAAGGCAAAAGAGTGGTAAGGGCTAAGCAATGGGGGTTAAGTGACTTGCCCAGGATTACACAGCTAGGCCAGTTGAGGTCAAATCCAAACCCAGGACCTCCTGTTTCTAGGCCTGGCTTTCAATTCACTGAGCCGCCTCACTGCCCCCTATCATTTCTTTTCCATTTTTGCCTCTAGTGTTCTCATTTATTTTGTAAAAATATTTTCATTCTTGCTTCACCTCTCCCAAGACTTCTAGTTAAGCTTATACCCAAGCTATATTTCACCTTGAGGCTTTGCTTATGGATTTTCAGTTATTACCTTCTGTGTTTATATCTTGAATGGCCCCCATTCTCATAGTAGCCTTTTTGTTGGAATTTTTTTTTCAAACCTTTAACTTCTGTCTTGGAGTTAATACTGTGTATTGGCTCCAAGGCAGAAGAGTAATAAGGGTAGGCAATGAGGGTCAAGTGACTTGCCCAGGGTCACACAGCTGGAAAGTGTCTGATGCCAGATTTGAACCTAGAGCTTCCTGTCTCTAGGCCTGGCTCTCAATCCACTGAGCTACCCAGCTACCCCCTGGAAT
>NC_058131.1:462552341-462564191 GCF_016433145.1 Gracilinanus agilis
CCTCCTCTTCCTCCTCCTCCTCCTCCTCTTCCTCCTCCTCCTCCTCCTCTTCCTCTTCCTCCTCCTCCTCCTCCTCCTCCTCCTCCTCCTTCTCTTCCTCCTTCTCCTCCTTCTTTTTTGTGGTTGTTATTTGCTTCTTCTTGACTTCATATTTTATATTGGGTCTGGCCTCTGCCAGGGAATGTCTGGGCTGGCCCTGCTGCTACTTTCTCAGGTACAGTTCAGACTGGAGAGCTGCAAGTTTTCAGTGTTCCCAGAATGGTCTGATCTAGGTCAAAGTCTGATTTCTGCCCTCCTGATCTGAGCTCTACAAGTTCACAACCTGGGTTTGGATTTGAGCAGCATGCCTTTGGACATGTCCCATTTGGAATTCAAGTAGCCTGCTTCTAGACTCAGATATTACTAACCAACTGGAAAGTTCTGTAGGTGACCAAAAGCAAGTAATATTCTTTCTGAAATTTAATGTCTATAAAATCAATAGTAAAACGCTATTTACTTCACCAGGGTGTTTCAGGGAAATACTTAAAAACTTCAGAATTAATTAAATGTCAGTTATTACTACTACTACTTGTCCCCACTGTGTTGACTCCTGTTTCTCAGTTTATAAACATATAAAAGTAGTTCATCCATTTCCATAAAAAACTGAAGCCTGGACATTCCGGATACCATTTTCTTTTTTTTATAAGCTCTTGGTTAGAACTATATGATTTTAGTTTTTTCTCTCCCACAATCCAATTCTACTCAATTCAATCAGCAAGAATTTATGTCTATTATAGTGAAGGCATTGTGGTAATCACTGGGATTACCAAGACAAAAATGGAACAGAGTCCTTGCCCTCAAGGATATTTTGTAGACAGATAAATACATGGAGAGAACACTAGCACATTGAGGTCAGGCCTGACTTTCTCTAGGAGGTGGCATTTGCATTGAGCCTTGAAGGAAGTTAAGTATTCCAAAAGTCAGAAGAGAGGAGGGAATGCAGAGGGTGGAATGCTTAGTCGGGCAACAAAGTAGGATAGTTTGGATAGAATGTAGACCAAGTGAAGGGGAAGAATGTGAAATAAATCTGCAAATGTAGCTTAAAACAGATTGTGAAAGGCTTTGCATGCCAAGCCAGAGAATATATATTTCATCCTAAAGCCACTGAAAGTTTACTGATGAAGGGAGTGACCTGGGCAGGCTTGTACTTTAGGCTTTTGGCAGCTTTCTAAAGGATGGATTGAAAAAGAGAGAAGTTGGAGGAAGTTGGGAGATGATCATGATCTAACACTACTCTGGCATTTATTGCAATTATTGATAACTGGCCAGACTTTGGGGTTCCAGAAGGGAGATACTGGCCAAGAATAGATACTAGTGAATAAGTTAGCGGGAAGAAGAGGACAAATCTCTGGTTATTCCCAGAAATGATGCTGACAGAAGAAAAGAGAATGAGCTGTTGCATAATACAAAAGAAAAAGACTTCTTTAAATAGTTATAATTTCTTTGCTATAACTATAGGTGGTAAAGATGTTGTCGATGTGTTAGCACCTGGTGGTTCCTTTAAAGGTGTGAAAACCCATCTCTGATGGAATTAGAGGATCATTTCAGGATTTGCTGAGCTGAAATTTTTGACTATCCCCCAAGGATGTTAGTTCTTTGGTCAGTCTATGTCAAAAGGGGGGAGGAGGATCTTGACACCTCTGAGGGAATTGCCAGGGGAGGAGATTTCTCTTTATTTTTTTCACTCCATCAGCCATGTTACTTTTTAAAGCCTTACCTTCTGTCTTAGAATCAATGCTGTGCATTGGGTCCAAGGCAGAAGAGTGGTAAGGACTAGGCAATGGGGGTCAAGTGACTTGCCCAGGGTCACATAGCTAGGAAGTGTCTGAGGCCAGATTTGAACCTAGGACCTCCTGTCTCTAGGCCTGGCTCTCACTCCACTAAGCTACCTAGCTGCTCCCAGACATGTTACTTTGAAGGAAAACTGCTCCAATAGTAGAAGATACTATATTCAACATTGAACAGAAGCACACATAAGATTGTCACAGATACTGAAAACAAGACAATCCCTCAAGAAAGTGACTTCCAGAAAGAGAGAGAGAGAGGGAGAGGGAGGAAAAGAGACAGAGAGGGAAAGAGACAGAGACAGAGACAGAGGGGGGAGAGAGACAGAGAAAGAGAGAGTGAAAAAGAGAGAGAGAGACAAAAAGAAAGAAAGGAGAGAGGAGAGAGAGAATGTGAGAGAAGGAGGGAGGGAGAGGGAGAGGAATTGGGAAGGAGAGGGAGAGAAAGAGAAAAAGAGATAGATAAGCCATTCATTACCTTTGCTTGGCCATGTATTTGCCTCATTATTATTACTATTTATTGTACTCTGAGTTGTTCTCACTCTTCCCACAGAAACTGTGTGTATTAAGGAAGAATGTATCCAACTTTCCAAAAGGGTGTTTTACAACTTCTTTTTTTATAATACTATCTTTGTAAAAGCCTTTTCTAGGACTGCTTTGTATCTACTGGTAGGGTGGTGGAAGCACACTAATTGGGGTTTGTCAGCCATAAAAGGATGAGTAACCACCAATATGGTACCTTAGAAACTAGGTGGGCAGCTAGGTGGCTAAGTGGATAGAGTATCCAACCTGGAGTCTGGAAGACTCATCATCCCTAAATTCAAATCTGACCATAGATACTTATTATCTGTGTCACCCTGGACAGGTCACTTCACATGTTTGTCTCAGTTTCCTTATCTGTTAAATGAGTTGGAAGGAAATGCTAAACTACTCTAGTATCTTTGCTAAGAAAACCCCAAAGGAGATCACAAATGACCAAACAATGACAACAGGAGAAACTAGGTAGTAGTTGCCCTCCTGATGATCTAGCCTATTAATGGCAAGTTGAGAGAGTAGCTCCTGAGCTACTCATATTAAAATGAGACCCTAAACATATATTTGGCAGCCCCAGACTTCTAAATCCAAGCATTAGTTCTGCCAAATGCTCACTGAAACACCACTAAACCAAATCTATAAAACAGGAGATAAATGGCCTTTGCCACCTTCTCCTATGTCTTCTAAGCTGGGAATAGGATGCCTCTGGGGGTCTGAGGATGGCCTGGTGCTTGATAAGGGCTGAGTCAGAGTAGATAGGCAGCAGTACCAGTGCTTTGCTACTTCTACCCTGGCAGGCCTCCAGAACTTTCCTTATTGCCTATTGCCCTGCATTCCCCACACAGCAACAGCCTCCAAGGTCCAGGATTAGCAGAACCCTTGCAGGCCTTATGGCTTCAGTTACTGTGACAACCCTAGCCTCTTCCCCCACCCCTGCTGGGTTCACCTACATTCCTGGGAACTAATGGCCACTCCCCAAAGGCAGGCAGAAAAGGAGACCCCTTCGGATAGATATTCAAGGAGAATAAGTATGAAAATGAGGAATAATATAATATATAGTATATAACCATATAAAAATGTTATATGTAATATAATATATAATAAACAAAAAATAAAGAATAAATAAGGAAAATTCATTTTCTACCTCTCTCTGTGGAATTTTCCAATTTCTGGCAGTCTTCCTTAGCCTCTCTTCTATTTCCTTCAGGCTAGACTTCTTCCTATAGCATTATGCAGATAACTATTCCACAAATATTCATCTGCTATTGCATCCAGGACATTTAAAGTCTAATTTATGAGGAAGGCGCTGCACTGTGCTACAGAGATGGTGCAAGACATAATTCCTGTCCTCAGGAAGTTTACATTCTATAGCTAGCTAAAAGACCACAATGCAAAATCCAGGGTGACAGGGATAAAGGAGATATCCAAACCAAGTACTCTAAGAAAAACTGAAGAAAGGAAATTGCTTTCTGCTAGGGGCATAAAGGCAGTTTTTACAAAGAAAAGGGTTGTTGTTCAATCATTTTCAGTTGTCTCTGATTCTTCATGACCCTATTTGGGATTTTTTCTTCCTTCCTTCCTTTCTTTCTTTCTTCTTCCTTCCTTTCTTTCTCTCTTTTTTTCTTTCTCTCTTTTTTCTTTCTTTCTTTTCTTTTTAAAACTCTGTCCTTCTTTCTTAGATGCAATACTATATATTGTTTCTAAGGCAGAAGAGCAGTAAGGGCTAAGCAATTAGGGTTAAGTGACTTGCCCAGTGTCACACAACTAGAAAATGTCCAAGGTCAGATTTTAACCTAGCACCTCTGGACTACAGGCCTGGCTCTCTATTCCCTGAGCCACCTAGCTGTCCCTTCAGGTTTATTTTATGTGTTATCTTCTACCATCAGAATGTAAGCTTCTTGAAGTTCGGGACTGTTTTTCTTTCTAGTAGTGTTTTATTTCCAGAGCTTAGCACAGTGCTTGGCACATGTTGTTGCTATTCAGTCTCAGCCATGTCCAATTCTCTATGACTTCATTTAAGATTTTCTTGGCAAAGATACCAGAGTGGTTTTCCATTTCCCTCTCCAGCTCATTTTACAAATGAAGAAACTGAGAGTGAAGTGACCTTCTCCAAGTCCATAGCTAGTTTCTGAGACCAGACTTGAACTCAGAAAGAAGAGTATTTCTGTCTCCAGACCCAGCATTTCATCCACTGTGCCACTTGGATGCCTGGAGAAAGAGATGCATGATTTCAAGAGGCAGAGATGCATTGGATTATTCTTTCTAGGCATGCCAAATGACCTTCATTGAAAAGCAGGAAATGGAGAACTAGTAGCTGTCTGATTTTGCCTAGAATATATAGGATATGAAGGCAAGCCATATATAAAATTAGATTGGAAAGATAATTGAAGCTAACTTGTATAAAGCCTTAAATGCCAAGCTAAGAAATAGGTATTTTATCTTATAGGAAATAAGGAAGCAGTTGAGATGGGAGGATTTTTTTTGGAGGGTGTGTGAAAATAGGGGGAACTGAAATAGTCAGACAATTTTGCACAAATCCCGAGAAGCTCCTTGAAGGAAGAAACCAAGTCTTAGCCACCTTTATAAACCTCTCATCCCTTGACATGGTACCTTGAAAGCAGTTTAAGAGCTCAACAAAATGTTTATTCAATGAATGAAGGAAGAGCTGAAACATTCCAAATGTGTCCATCACAGGAAACTCAGCTCTTGGTGTTCTGCTCAAGGCAGTAGAGCACATCACCAATCTCAGGGTCAAGACAAAAGAATGATAATGTCGGTCACTTGACCTTATGTTGGCAGCAGTTTGGGAGTCAGACTTTCCAGGCCGAGAAGAATCAGATAGCTACGTGCTTCTTTAGTGTTCATTCTATCCCCAGCAATTAATACAAAAGTAGTAGAAGACACATTTTCCTCCCAGTTCTCTTGCCTTGTCACTGCATGGACCAATGCTAACCTCTGATTTGCTTCTGTAACAAAATTCCCATTAGATAGTAATATAAGTTTGCAGAAAGTATTTCCTTCACAAACTCCCCCAGGGTAGGTAGCAACAGAATTGTTATTGTCATTTTACAGATGGAGAAATGGGCCCTGAAAAGCTAAGGTTGTGTAGCTAGTAAACCATGGGTCCAGTGCCAAGCTTTCTCTCATATTCCCCTTCAGTAGAGATAATAATGCTGACCTTCACTCTCCTACCCACATGTAATGAGAATTCCCATGGGTTAAGTGTACAACTAGGTGGTTCAGGGAATAGAGTGCCAGGCCTGGAGTCAGGAGGACTCAATTTCTTGAATTCAAATATGGCCTTAGACATTTGTTAGCTGTATGACCCTGGGCAAGTCACTAACTCAGGTTCCTCCTCTGTGCCCCGGAGAAGGAAATCGCCAACCACGCCAGCATCTTTGCCAAGAAAACCCTAGATGGGATCCTGAAGAGTCTGATAAGACCAAAACATTTGAACAATTGGTGGCACGCTGGTATTGCTTAGCTGAGAAATACCTTCCAGGAGCATAGTTTAGCCTTGGTGTCATCCTGAGTGCTTAAACAAATTAGGTCTTATCTCCTGTGGAGAAGAAAAACAGGAGAGAAGAATAACAGCTACTAACTGTAAATAAATAGTTCAGACACAGAGGTCTGCAATACTTGGATGCCTTGAAATCCTGCCTTTATTATTTATTTTTTATAATAATATTAAAATAATATATTTTTTCAGCTAGAATCAATAACTGCATATTTGGTGTCTACCATATGCAAGATGCTAAGCAGGCATCTTGGGAGTATAGAGAAGTGTAAGTCAGATGGGATTGTGAGACAACAACCCCCTCATTTTACAGATAGGAAAATTGAGGTCAAGAGAGATTAAGAGTAAGCTCATATAATAAGGCAAAAGCAGCTAGATTGTTCAGTGGATAGAGCATTGGGCTGAGAGTCAGGAAGGCTCCTGTCCTGGACACTTACCTCTTTCTCTTTCTCTCCCTCCCAATTCCTCTCCCTCTCCCTCCCTCCCTCTCTTCCTTCCTCTCTCTCTCTCTCTCTCTCTCTCTCTCTCTCTCTCTCTCTCTCTCTCTCTCTCTTTCACTCTCTCTTTCACTCTCTCTCTTTCACTCTCTCTTTCTCTCTTTCACTCTCTCTTTCCCTCTTTCTATCTCTCTCTGTCTCTGTCTCTTTCCCTCTCTCTGTCTCAGTTTCTTTATTTGTTGAATAAGCTGGAAAAGGATGTGGCAAACCATTCCAGTATCTTTGTCAACCAAAAACTCATATGGGGTCACAAAGAATCAAATATGACTGAATAGCAACACAGTAAATCATCGAACCAGGATTTAGACCTAGATCCTCTGATTCCAAAGCTGCAGCCTTGCCTCTGTTCCATGATATATCACCAGAAAACTTACACATTTCCAAGAAGCTTACCTCTATCTAGTTAGAGAAATAAGACATAAACGTATGAGGGAAATAAGGAATATTTCAATAACCAATGATTTCTCTTGGGTAGCTGTTCCCTCAGATAATGTAAGCTTCTTGAGGACAGGAACAGTTTTGTCCTTTCTTAAAGAGAAAGCTAGTGGCTTCTAGGTAGCACAGTGGATTGAGCACCAGACTCGGATTCTGGAGACTTGAATTCAAATATAGTCTCTGGGCAAATCATTTAACCAGATCGCCTATACCTTGGCACTCTACTGTCTTAGAATTGATATTAAGGGGGGCAGCTAGGTGGCTCAGTGGATTGGGAGCCAGGCCCAGAGATGAGAGGTCCTAGGTTCAAATCTGACCTCAGACACTTCCTAGCTGTGTGACCCTGGGAAAGTCATTTAACTTCACTTCTCTCAGGCTCAGTTTATTCTTCTGTAAAATGGAGATAAAAATAGTACCACCTCCCAGGATTGTCACAAGGGCCAAATGAAATAATGTAAGTAAAGCATTTTGCAAACCTTAAACTGCTATTTGAATGCTATATTACTAGGATTTTTATTTCTTTACATTGCTAGTACGTAGGACAGTGCCTGGCATGTGGTAAGTGTTTATTAATCAATGCAAATTACAACCTAGTATGAGTTAATAGATTTTCTTGAGAAATACTATAGCCAAAAAAATGTATCACCCCTATGCCAACCTGGTAATGAGCCTCCTTTGAGAATCATGGCAATGTCTACACCATGTGGAAGTGGAAAGGTGGAAAGGAGAAGGAGGAGAGGGAGAGACAGGACAATAAAAATATGAACAATTCAGACAATAATAGAAGTAAGGACAGAAGACAGTATGAGATCAATTGCTAAGTGAAATGAATGGAAAGAATAATCACTGCAGAGAGCAAAGATTGGGACCGTCACAGCCTCTTCAAGTTGGAGTGGTGAATGGGGGCTTGATGGAAGAGTTGGGATTTGAGATTGGTCTTGGATGGGTCCGGTGGATTGGACAGGTGGAAAAGACAGGGTAGGGGGTGGGGGTGGGGGTTGAGGTGGGGCAATAGGAGCAAAAGGGTGGAGAGAGCAGAAATATATTGTGGGAGGAAGCAACTTGGATCTAATCAAGGATTTGTACAAGGGGTCTTGATGTCAATTCTGATGCCTTTGCCTCTTCTGCTTGGCAGGATCCTTGTAACACTGCTGGGGAGGGCATGGGCATCTCTGCAAAGGCATCTTCCCTACCAAGCCAGTGCCTGACCTAATTCTCCCCCAACCTCAAAAAGTCTGATGGAACCTTTCACCCACATCTTCTCCTCCTCCTCTTTTCCCTCCTCCTCCTCCTCTTCCTCCTTCTTTTTCACCTTCTCCTCTTCCTTCTCCTATTTATCCTCCTCCTCTTCCTCCTTCTATTCCTTCTCCTCCTCTTCCTCCTTCTCCCTTTTCTCCTTCTATTCCTTCTTTCTCTCTTTCTTCTCCTCTTCTTCTTCCTCCTCCTCTTCCTCCTTATCCCCTTTCTCCTCCTATTCCTCCTCCCTCTTCCTCCTCCTCCTCCTCACCCTCCTTTCCCTCCTTCTTTTCTTACCTTCTCTTTTTAGTATCAATTCAAAGACAGATGACTAGCAAGAGTTAGGAAATCAAGGCTAAGTGCCTTGTCCAGGGTCACCTAGCTAAGCATTATCTGAGGTCACATTTGAACCCAACTCCTCCCTGCACTCCAGGCTTGGTGCTCTCTCCACTCTGCTACTTACCTGCCCCAATCCTTATTCTAAGGATCTATTTGATCTTTAAAAAATATTTTTATTTATCCTATTAATTATTTACAATTACATGTCAAATTTTTTAACATTCATTTACAAAATTTGTGAGTTCCAAACTCTCTCCCATCTCTTTACCACCCATTGAGGAAAAAAGCACCATGATATTGATTATACATGTGAAGTCATGAAAAACAAATGTTGGTATTAGCCATGTCACAAGAGAAAACACACACACAAACAAACAAAAAAAAGAAAGTTTTAAAAATATACTTCAATCTGCTTTCAGAGTTCCACAACTCTCTATTTGGAGTAGTTGGCATTTTTCATCACTGGGTCTTTGGAATTGTTTTGGGCCATTGTCTGGATCAGAGTTGAGCTAACAAAAAGAATATACTGTTTCAACTGACATGGACCTCAACTCAGCATCCATTTCTTTGTCAAGTCTTACCCTATGTGGGTCACTGGGGCAAACCACAAAGACTAAAGATGACATAGTCCCTGCCCTCAAGAACTATCCAGTCTAGTGCAAAGGGATGGTGGGAAGGAAATAGCAGGCCAATCTGGTTGAACTGTGGAGTTTGGCAATAAATCTAGAAAGTTAAGTGGGAGCCAGCTTGTGGAAGATTTTCAAGGCCAGGCTGAGGAATCTATATTTGATTTTGGCAGCCACAGAAGGAGCATTTTGAGATGGGGAGCACTTGGTCAGATCCGCATTCATGAAATGTTAATTTAGTACTTGTGTGGAGGAAAACTGAATTGATCCATCAACCGATAGGCTTTTATTGTGTCTAGTATATGCCAGGCACTGTGCCAAGTGCTGGGAATACAAAGATCCTGCCCTCTAGAAACTCACATGCTTTGATCCAGTGACACTGGCCTCCTTGTTCCTGGAACAAACACTCCATCTCTCAACTGCATTTTCTTTTTTTTTAATCCTTGCCTTCTAGAATCAATATTAGGTATCAATTCCAAGGCAGAAGAGCAGTAAAGGCATTGGGAGTAAAGTGACTTGCCCAGGGTCACACTAAAGCTAGGAAGTGTCTGAGGTCAAATTTGAACCCAGTTCCTTCTGATTCCCAGGCCTGGTGCTCTATCCATTGGGCTATCTAGCTATCCCTTTAAGCCAAGTTTTGAAGAAAATTCTAAGAGATGGAGGTAAGGAGGGAGTACAGCTTAGGCCCTGGAGGATACCAGTGCAAGACTAAAAGAGAAGAAAGACTAGAATCAGGGAGAACTGTTAGGCTGTGATTACAACAGGCCAGGAGAGGAGTAAATTATAATGGCATAAACTAGGATGGAGGGTGTAGTGGATAGATCACTGAGCTTGGGATCAGGAAGACTCATCTTCCTGATTTCAAATCTGGCCTCAGATACTTCCTATCTATGTGATCCTGGGCAAGTCACCTAATCCTGTTGACTTCAGTTTCTCATCTGTAAAATGAGCTGGAGAAGGGAATGGCAAACTACTGCAGAATCTTTACCAAATGGGATCACAAGAGTCAGACACAACTGAAATGACACAACCACAATAAAGCAAAACTAGGATGGCGTTCTGGCTGTATGAGTCATGGATGTAGGGCAGCCAGGTGGCTCAGTGGATAGAGACAGACCTAGACAAAGGAGATCCTAAGTTCAAATCTGGCCTCAGACACTTCCCAGCTGTGTGACCCTTGGCAAGTCACTTAACCCCCATTGCCTGGCCCTTACCACTTTCTGCCTTGGAACCAATACATAGTATTGATTCCAAGAAAGAAGGTAAGAGTTTTAAAAAATAAAAAAACATTTTAAAGAAAAAAAAAACAAGCAAAGAAAAGTTATGGATGTTAATCCAGGTAACAGAAAAGATGTTAATTCCTTTAGCAGAAATAGGGAAGTTTAGAGAAAGAAAAGGTTTAGGAGGAAGATAATGAGTTCCATTTTGCAAATGTCGAATTTGAGATCCAGAAAGGGTAATTAATATCCAGGCAAAAAGGAAAAGCAAGCAGTTAGGGAGCTGCATAATTAAACCTTTAAGGGTTGAAATCAGAGGCAATGAGGTGGCTCAGTGGATGCCTGGATGGTGGGAGATACTTGGTTCAAATATGACTTGAGACACTTCCTAGCTGTGTGAATCTGGACAAGCCTCTTCATCCTAATTGCCTAGCCCTTACCTCTTTTCTGCCTTGAAACCAATACTAAATATTGATTCTAAGATGGAAGGGAAAGGTTTAAAAAAAAAAAGAGCTGATGAAATCACCAAGAGTATGGAGAGAAAAGAAGCAAATCTGCCTGGCATATAGAAATCTCCTGCCTGGGGAATCAGGCAGGTCAAATGGAATGAACCATTGAAAGTTCCCCACAAAAAAGGCCATTCAGTGAATGGGGGTGGGGAGGGGGAAGAGGATATGAAGGAGAAACAGAAATATATACATTTTTCTAGAAAGCTTCCTGCCCCACCTTTTCCAGAATAGTTCATTTAACCCTGCTCTCTCCCAACTCTAAGAGTCTGTCTTCATTCAAGAGAACCCAAATGGTTAATAGTTTAAAGGAAATTTGGTTAAAGACAACAATTACTTATCACCTTTCTAGTATTGGGACAGGGCTGGTAATTGGATAAACATGAAAAGAGAGAGGTAATATTTTATAAGAGGGATTTAGTCTAACAGATAATTTAAAGGCAGATCAAAATTAAAGATTATAGGTGGACGTAGCGGGGTTAGCAAAAACAGAGCCCTTCCTGGGGATCAGGACTAAACCAAAAGACAAAAGTCCAAAGTAGCCAAATATGCCTAATCCTTAAAATGAATTTCTCTTGTTATCCTACAGGACATTGACCTGGAATCTGGGAACAGGTCTGTTAGGTTTCCAAAGGATTTTTGACAGTCCTTTGGGGGTTGTCCCCATATTGCATATAATTGTAGTAGATGGTGAAACTAAAGTCCAGAAAGGTAGAATAATTTGCTCAGGGTCATACAGCCATTCACTAGATTTCTGGTTCTCATTCTTTTAAAATATGAATGCCCCTTTTTAGCATCAAAAAATTTTTGTAGACCCCCACATGAAAATAATTATCCTTTTTTAAAATCTGTTCATTGAAAAAATAAAGGATGGGGCAGCTAGTTGAGAACCTGGGTTCAAATTTGATTTCAGAAATTTCCTAGTTATGTGACCCTGGGCATGTCACTTAACTCTGTTTGCCTGGCCCTTGCCCCTCTGTCTTAGAGTTGTTACTGAGACAGAAGGTAAGGAGAGAGAGAGAGAAAGAAAGAAAGAAAGAAAGAAAGAAAGAAAGAAAGAAAGAAAGAAAGAAAGAAAGAAAGAAAGAAAGAAAGAAAGAAAGAAAGAGAGAGAGAGAGA
>NC_058131.1:462564288-462579467 GCF_016433145.1 Gracilinanus agilis
AGAGAAAGAAAGAGAGAAAGAAAGAAAGAAAGAAAGAAAGAAAGAAAGAAAGAAAGAAAGAAAGAAAGAAAGAGATAGAGAAAGAGAGAGAGAGAGAAAGAAAGAGAGAAAGAAAGAGAGAAAGAAGGAAAGAGAGAGAGGGATGGAGGAAGGAAGGAAAGAAGGAAGGAAGGAAGGAAGGAAGGAAGGAAGGAAGGAAGGAAGGAAGGAAGGAAGGAAGGAAGGAAATAAAAAATATAGGATGATTAGAAAGCTATGAACTCAGTGAGACTTTGAAATGAATCAATGTTTCATTAATTATTACAGTATGTCTATGTATCCTTATGTGCATGTGAAAAACTAGAAATGAACACATGGGAAGGAAATTCAATCTATGTAGATATATTTGCTTATTTATTGTACTGTCATATTTCATATTTGGTTGTTGCTAAACAGAGATTAAAATGACTAGGTATGTTTTATATATACATTTGGGGAACCCCTTGAAAAAACTCTGGGAGGGAGCTATTATAATTTAGCTTCATTTTATATGGAAGGAAACTGATTTCTCAAGGTTAGATGACTTGCTTAAGATCAAAGAATCAGTAAATGGCAAAGCCAGACCTCCTAATTCCAAGTCAAGTCAACAAGTATAGATATCTCTTCGACATCCTGACTTTCCCCATTGTGGTTTCGATATATTAGGAGTCAGCCTAAGAAATTAAATAGCAATATTTGGAGAACCTGTGGAAGTAGCAGATGGCATGGAAAGGCCAGCAGGAAAAGTTTAGAAACTTAGAAACTTACAAAATGTATCAACTTTTTTTTCATTCCATAAATATACAAGATTTTTTAAATAAAGTTAAAATAAGTAAAAAGTTAGTATTTGCAAAAAGAACTTGAAAGCCAGCAGATGACACATAAAGTCTAGAAATATTAACATTGACCTACACATAACCCATGACCAATACTTAACCCAAATTTTATAACATGGTAGTGTAAACACCCCATAAAAGAAAAAGAAAAAATTCAGACTTCTTATCTCATATGGAGGGCCAAAAAATTTTAAGGACTTTTCCAGACCATGCCCCTCACCCTTTATTTATTAAACTCTTACTAGATGCCAGGCACTGTCCTAAATGATCAGAATACAAATCTAAGCAAAAAGTAAGACAATCTCTACCATCAAGGAGCTTATATTCTAATGGTGTCCTCTATTCTTTTCTTTATATCATATTGCCTCTCAATTACCCAGATGGGTCTGGGGCCCTGAAATTCTCTCATATTCCATCTGAATTCAGAACTAGGATTAAGAAAACACTTAGTCAGGAGCAACTAAGTGGCTCAGAAGACAAGAGTGCCAGGCCTGGAATTGGGAGGGCCTAGGTCCAATTCTGGCCTCCACAATTCCTGGGTGGCCTTGGGCAAGTCACTTAATCCCGATTGCCTAGTTTTTGCTCTTCTGTTTTAGGACTGATACTAAGTATGTTTTGCTTGAGAATACATGTATAACCCAGACTCAACTCAGGAGGGGGTGGAAAGAAGGGAGGGAGACAATACGGATCATGCAACTTTGGGGAAAAAAATAAATTAGAAAAAAATAGAATTGGTACTAAGACAAATTTAAAAAATGAGAGAGAAAGAGAGAGAGAACACTAGTTTCTAATGTCTCTAAGCCCCAGACCTTGCAAAGGGAAAAATTGAGGCCAGGATATGATAGCTTACTGTGTTTCCTTTTGTTTGTCGGTCCCTCCTATTCCCATCCTTGTGCCATGGGAGGTCGGGGTGATATGGGGGGAGGAGAGGCTGTTTAAATTGGAATGGAACATTCCAGTCACTGAATTGGTCCAGAAGCACAGATGGAGAGGAATAGGAAATGGGGAAGACACCTGGTGTCAATCTCCTTCCTAGACAGAATTTGGCTGCATGAACTCTGGCAAACCTCATACAGGAACTTTGACAAAAGGCCATTTGAGGATACCAGGTGATCCCAAAGTTGTCACCGGTTGAGGAAGGAACCAATTTCCACCTTTTCCAACAAATAGAAAAATCTACTAAAGAGCCCTCCTGATGAGCTCTGGTTCTATACTTTTCTCTCACTATAGGATCATAGAGTTTTAGAGTTAAAAATTATTTTAGGGACTACCCAGTCAACCCCCATTTTACAGATGTATCCAAAGTCAACTGCTCACTTTGACCTTCAAGACTCCAGCATATTCTACTTTTTTTTTTTTTAAGGAAAGCCACCCGTATTTATTTTTTGTTGAAAATTTTGTCAAAAATTTATTTTTGTTTAAAATAAAACTTTTTTAAAAACTCCTTGGGTGAGGCCTTTCCTTTCCCACACCCAGTCCAATTCCCCTTGGGATGGGGGCGGGGCAGGCTACAGGGACCCCTTTGTGCCAGCAGCAGCTTTCCCTCAGTAGCCAGCAGCTAACCAACCTTGCCCAGGCCAGTGAGAAGGAGGCACCAGCCTCGGTCCAAGGCTCAGATTCCAAATTCTACTTCAATGAGCAGTTCTCTGTGAGATTTCAATGCCATAACAGTTTTTTGAGTGCTTTGACACAAGAGAAAGCTGAATTTAACCCAGTGTTCTATTAGAGAACTGTCATCTAACACAGTAGGAAATTATCCGAAATGGAAAACATCTTCCACACTGGAATTCCACCTTCTGCCACCAAAAAGAATCCAGGATATCGGGAAATATCCAGGACAAAGTTCAGTACAGTAAAAAAATGGCACCAGATAACCCAGGCTAGATTCAAACCAGTCATGCAAATAAACACCTGCCCACTGGCCCATGCCCTGAATGAAGCTAGCTCTGAAAAAATAAGAATTCAAATTTGATAATTTTATCAAGCACTACCATTTGTAGTTGTTGTTTAGTTGTATTCCATTCTTCATGAACTCATTTGAGGTTTTCTTGGCAAAAGTTTTGGAGTGGTTTACCATTTCCTTCACTTGACAGATAAGGAAACTGAGGTAAGCAGGGTGAAGTGACTTGCCCAGAGTCACACAACTAGTCAGTGTCTCAGGTCAGACTTGAACTCATGAAGTTGAGTCTTCCTGACTCCAGATCTGGCACTCTGTGCACTGTGCCACCTAGCTGCTCTATCCTCTACAGGTATCTTTAGATATCAAAGTCTTTTTGTCTTCTTTGCCTCTGTTTTCTCACAGATGCAAGATGACATTTGAAAAGGACTCCAGGTCCCTTTGTCCTCCTATATAAAGGGAAGGAACCTAGATGGCTCAGTAAATAGAGTTCCAGATCTGGAATCAGAAAGATTCATCTTCCTGAGTTCATATCTGGTCTCAGATACTTACCAATTGTGTGACCCTGGGCAAATCATTTAACTTTGCCTCAGTTTCCTCATCTGTAAAATGAGCTGGAGAAGGAAATGACAAACCACTCTATTATCTTTAGAGAAAACTCCACACAGGGGATACAACTGAAAAAAAGACCAAACAACAATATAACGGAATAGATCCCTAAATCTTTAACCATTCTGTCATTACCAGTAGATCTTGTTTACTATAACCTCTGGATTTTCTGCTTCATCTAGAACAGAACAGCTTAGACAACTGAGGGTTTAGGTGGCGCAGAGTAGCAGATTAGCACATGGATCCTTGTAGCCTTCTTATTGTTTGCATAGTCTTAATATTCTTGTATTACTTCTTGGTTTGCATGCCCATTGGTAGTTTGAGTGATATCAATCAACCTAGTAGTAAGGGTTACCTAGGGTAGCACAGTAGAAAGAGTGCCAGTCCTGGAATCAGGATGGAACTGGGTTCAAATCTGACCTCAGACACTTTATAGTTGTGGGACCCCGGACAAGTCACTTAATAATCCCAATTGCTTAGCCCTTATAGCTCTTCTGTCTTGGACAGAAAGTAAGGGTTTGAAATAAACAAACAGATAGATAGATAGATAGATAGATAGATAGATAGATAGATAGATAGATAGATAGATAGATAGATAGACAGACAGATAGATAGATGAATAGATGTGTTTAAAAAATAAATATAATAGGGAGCAATGGAGTATAAAACTATTTCTGTTTCTTGAGTTTCAGAACTGCACAGACTCTACCTAACTCATAGAGTTATGGTGAGTAAGTTTTTATGGTTCTATTATTTTTACCTGCCCTGACCTTAAACCTAGAATATGGGTAATACATTAGTCAGGTTTGAGGATTTCAAGGAACAGAAGCACAACCACACCTAACTATAATTAACTGCAGGGTGTTATTGAATCATCTATAGACTATGTGAAAATATTCACAAGAAAGGCACAAAATGTTTGTGCCCTGCCTCACCATCAATCCAAGACCCTGCTTTGATTTAGTCTAACTGCTCAGCTAGGTGTCCCGGTGGATAGTGCTGAGCTCAAATCTGGCCTCAGATAGTATAACCCTAGATGAGTCACTTAACCCTCTTTGCCTCAGTTTCCTCACCTGTCATATGAGCCAGAGAAGGAAACACCAAACCATTCCAGTATCTTTGCCAAGAAAACCCCAAATGATTTTGATTTTATAAGATTACTCTCTCACAAAAATGAATTTTTTGTAATAAAATTTAAAAAATTAAGAATGTATCTTGAAGGATAATAGATGTAGAGCCCAGTGAAATTGCTTGTCGACTCTGGGATGGGAGTGGAAAGAGGGGAGGGAGACAACACGAATTATGTAGCCTTGGAAAACTTATTTATTATTGGAATAAAATAAAAATTAAAAAAAAAAAAAGAAAACCCCCAAATGGGGTCACAAAGAGTCTATCACAATTGGACAGCAAAAAGATGTGAAATAATCTCTGGCTGGTACAAAGTAGCCTAAATGATCGACTTTCTTTGCTTTCAGAGATCTAGGGAACCCTATAAAGGGAACGGAAAAAAATGAGAGTCAAGAAATCAGGGAGGGCAGCTGGGGAATCAAGAGACTTGGTTCTTCTTGGCTCTTCTGTTTTCTAGTTGTGTGACATTTTTCAAGACATTTATAATGTACATAGTCTTCCAAGTTTTGTCATTAATATAATAAGGACCTTTAGAGTAAATGATCTCTAAGATTCTTTTTCAGTTTAGAAATTCTTAGAGAAGTCAGGAAAGGGAGCTGCGGTGAGGAGCCAGAGGGAATGGGTAGGAGCTAGGGGAACCCAGATCTGGAGCAGAGCCCAGGAGCTAAGAGAGAAGACCTGAGGCATACCAACGAGCAAGATTCTTTGGTGCCCAGATGATTGTTTCTGGTGTTTAGAGAAGGAAGCTTGAGCAATGCCTGCTTTCATTCATCCAAAGAGTAAGGACACCTCTGATGCTCCTGTGCCAGATGAGAAGGGGGATTAAGTGTGCTGGGAAGGCAGGGAAGTGGCTGGAAGAAGAAAGAAATGGAAGCACCTCTGTGCATCATTTCAGCCTGGAGAGGTTTCTTCTCTCTAAGACAGATGGTTTGTTTCATCAATAATCATCTAGGAGCCAACAATTTCAGCAGTGATCCCACAACATAGCCTTAGAAGATGACTGACAGACCCTCGTGAGGAGACCTTGGGTTGTGGGAAAGTGGTGGTCTAGGGAAGTGAGTCAGGGGTGCTTGAGTACAAAGGGGGGGGGCCTCCTCAAAGAAAGTTTTTTTTTTTCCCTTTGTCTCCTGTCTGTCATTTTCCAAGCCACCAAACTAGGATTTCTATGTTTTCAATTTAGGTAGGAGGCTCCATTTCCTCTGCTCCCTTGTGGCTAGGAGCAGCTAGCTGGAGCAAAAGGATAGAATATTCTGGACGAAGAGTATGGAAGACCTGAGTTCAAACTCAGCCTTAGACACTTATTAGTTATGTGACCTGGCTAAGTCACTTAATTTCTGTTTGCCTTAGTCTCTTCCTCTGGAAAATGGAATCTACTTCCATTATTGTGAGACTCAAGTGAGAAAATATTTGTAAAAACATTTAGCACAGTGTATAATATCTAGAATTGTCGTTGTTCAGTTGGGTTTGACTGTTGGTGACCCCATTTTCTTGGCAAAAATACTGGAGAAGTTTGACTTTTCCTTCTGTAGCTCATTTGATACATGAAGAAACTGAGGCAAACAGAATAAAGTGACTTGCCTAGAGTCATTCAGCTAGTAAGTGTCCTAGGCCAGATTTGAACTCAGAGAGATGAGTCTCCTTCCCATCCTTTCTCCTCTATTCTCTCTTGTATACCTTTGGTCTTGGGAACCAAATAAATAGCTGGATCCCAACTATTCATGTATAAAACCCAGGCTTTTAGACTTCAGTCAGTGTCCTGACATCAGATTGCTCTGCATTAAAGAGGTATTTGGCATTTAGCTGAGTTTCAGGACAGGGTGTGTATGGAAAATGGGCACATAAAGTGAAGGCTGCCTGGAAAGGGAATTTATTTAACCCTGAAAAATGGAGATAGGGGGGTGTGTGTGTGTGTGTGTGTGTGTGTGTGTGTGTGTGTGTGTGTGTTTTCTCGCTGAATGTTCCCATAAAACAGCCCCAAGGCTGAGCTCCCAAATAGATACAGAGAGGCAGAGAATGTAGCTTCATGTTGGGTATCTGCTTCTGAGTTGCCCTTATTATAAGATAACTACCAAGCCCCTCCACAGACTGGAACATTGTTGTTATTCAGTTATTTTTCAGCTGTGTATGACTCTTTGTGCCCTTATTTGGAATTTTCTTGGCAAATATTCTGGAGTGGTTTGCCATTTCCTTCTCTAGTTCATTTTGCAAATGAGGAAACTGAGGCAAACAGGGTTAAGTGACTTGCCCAAGGTCACACAGGTAGTAAGTGTCTGAGACCAGATTAGAACCCAGGAAGATGACCCTTTCTGACTCCAGGCTGTTGAACATGAGCTTGAGTGCCAAAGGTCTTTCTGATGCAGGACAATGTGATGTTGGGATGCTGAATCTGTGGTCCAAGAGCTTAGACTGCCACTCTGGTGGCATAATAGGATGCTTGACTAGCTGAGACCAAAAGTGTACAAGAAAGCAGTGAGGATGGGCAGAGGAAGAAAACCTGGGATTGTATAAGGTGGAGAAATAGAATATTGAGGCAATGCAAAAAAAAAAAATAGTGGAAGGCAAAAAGAGGATGATAGAAGGCAGATGTATTCAGGGTCCATGTCTTGCTCCTTCCCCTTCTCCATGTTGTATTGGCTCATATCAACCAGCAGCAGCAATTATGCTGCCTTCTAGATGATCTTCAGGCTGAATACATTATAGCAGGCAGAACCATTGCCAGTCACCTGACCACCACAATAATAAAGCCATTCTGCCCCAAGGAAGACAGAGGGCATTGTATAAACAGCTTGTGGCTCCAGTAACCCACCATGCAGCTTGCCTCTCTAAAAGAAATGATTGTCTTGGGTAACTTCTTACAGCCCCCGGAATGCAGCCTGCACACCACCAACCAACCAATACCCATCTCCCTCCCCCATCAATGCAAGGGTAAGGACAAATGACGTCTCTTCCTTATATAGAACCCATTCATCCATCTTTTAGGTCCTCAGGTATCTTTTCATCCATGATGATGATGACACATCTCTCTTTAAGGCTTCCCGCTATTCCCTTAAGAATTCCCCACTAGGATTTATCATCTTGAATTGAATGCCCCCATAGACATCTCAAACTCAATGTATCCAAAATAGAACTCATTCTCTTCCCCCCACCCAAACTCTCCCCAGTTTTAAAGTTTCCAACATGGTCCAGTTGATAGAATGCCAGGCTTCAAGCCAGGAAGTCTCATCTTCTTGAGTTCAAATCTGGCCTCAGACACTTACTAGTTGTTTGGGCAAGTCACTTAACCCTCTTTGCCTCCGTTTCATTGTCTATAAAAATGAGTTGGGGGAGGAAATAGCAACTTATTCCAGTATCTTTGCCAAATGGGGTCACAAATGACTGAAACAAATGAATGAACAAGTGAGTGTTGAGGGCACCACATCTTCTTGATATATAGCCTTCAAATTGTTCTCCCTTATTCAGGTTTCTCCCCACTTCAATTCATTCTCTCCTCAGATGCCAAGAATTCCTTGGCTTCTTTCAAGTCCCAGCTAAAATCTCATCTTCTACATGAAGACTTCCTTTTGACCCCACTTAATTCCAGTGCCTTCCTTCTATTGATTAATTGTATTTGTCCTATAGATAACTTGCTCATACACAGTTATTTGTATGTTGTCCTCCCCATTAGGCTGTAAATTCTCTGAGGGCAAAGAATTGTCTTTTGCCTCCCTTTGTATTCCTAGCACTTAGCACAGTGCCTGACACATAGAGGTGCTTAATATTTTTTCAGCAGGTATTTATTATATTTTATGTGTATTTTATTCTATTATGTATATATTATTAATTATGTTATATTTATTGATCCATCAATATGCATTTATTAAGTGCCAACTATGTGCCAAGTACTTTGCTAAGCACTGGAGGTACAAAAAGAGATAAAAGACAAGCCATGCCCTCAAGGAGCTTACAATCTAATGGGGGAGACAACATGCAAATAAATATATACAAAGCAAGCTACATACAAGATAAATAGGAAATAATCCACAGAGGGAGGGCAGTGGAATTAAGAGGGGTCAAGGAAGGCTTCCTGTAGAAAGTGGGATGGCCATAAGGAAGTCAGGAATATCAGTAGTCAGAGTGGAGGAAAGAAAGTGTTCCAGGCATGGAGAATAGCTAAAGAGAATGCCTGCAGGCCAGAACTGGAATGTCCTGTTTATGGAACAGCCAGGAAGCCAGTGTCACCAGATCTAAAGGCATAATGTAAGGTGTAAGGTTTAAGAAGATTGGAAAAGTAGGAAGAGGTTAGGTTATGAAGGGCTTTGAATGCCATACAGAGTTTGTTCCCAGAGGCAATAGCCTCTGGAATTTCTTGGAGTATTATCTGGAGTCACTAGAGTTTATTGAGTATGTATAGGGTGAAATGATCACACTTACTGTGCTTGAGGATGGACAAAGGGACTTTTCTTTTTTTTTTAACTCTATTCTTCTGTCTTATAACCAATACTGAGTTATTGTTTCCAAAGCAGAAGAGAGGTAAGGGCTAGGCAATAAGGGTTAAGTGATTTGTTCAGGATCACACAGCTAGGAAGCATCTGAGGCCAGATTTTAACCCAGGACCTTTAGGCCAGGCTCTTTATCCATCTAGCTGCCCCAAAGTGATTTAAAAAAAAAAAAAACCTTACCTTCTGTCTTAGAATCAATACTATGCCTTAGTTCCAAGACAGAAGAGCAGTGAAGGCTAGGCAATGAGAGTTAAGTAACTTGCCCAGGGCCACACAGCTAGGAAGTGTCTGAGGTTAGATTTGAACCCAGAACTTCCCATCTCTAGGCCTGGCTCTCACTCCACTGAGCCACTCAGCTGCCCCCCAAAATGATTTTTCTAAAACGACTCTTACGTGCTCTATGAGCTCCTATGGCTCCCTATCATCTCCAAGATCTAATATAAAGCTCTCTGATGGCATTTTAAGTCCTTCACAACCTGGCTCATAATCTTTCTCGCCTTCTTATATCTTACTCCCATTCCTATCCGCTAAGATCCTATTACTCAGGCCTCTCCCATCTCCAAGCCTTTGCCCTAACTCTCTCCCCCCTGGAATGCTCTGCCCCTCATCTCTGCCCCCTTAGTTTCCCTGGCTTCCTTCAAGACCTAGCTCAAATCTCCCCTTCTGCAGAAGGCCTGTCCCCATCCCTGTCAGCTATTAATGCCTTTTCCTTTTGGATTACTTGCAATTTCTCTGTATATATTGTGAATGCATCTAGTTATTTACATGTCTCCATTAAAGATTGAATTCCTTGAGATCAAGGATTTTTTTTCCCTTCAAACTTTCTTTGTATCCTCAGCACTTAAAACAGTGCCTAGCACATAGTAAATGCTTAATAAAGATTTATTGACTGACAGATTGCTTGCAAAACAAAACTGAACTCAAGAACCAAAGGTGAGAATAACACAGTGAGATGTGGCAAGAAGGAGAACAAACAGATTGGAAATAGATGCTTTTGGAATGAGTGGCTGAAGGATAGTGTGACAAGTATGAATACTCTGGCCAGACAGTCTGCCAGGACAACTTCCCACCATCATCATCATCAGAGGATATAGGATTTAGAACTGGAAAGAGCCTCAGAGATCAGATAAACACAAGTCGCTCATTTTATAGATGAAGAAAATGAAAACCCAGAGTCTACATAAGTAGCAGATTCATAATATTATAGACCTGGAAGGAGTTTTTGAGAACATCTAATTCAGTCTCCTAATTTGAAAAAAAGGCCAATAGCCTCAAAAACTTCCTAGCTGTGTGACCCCAGGAAGCCACTTAATCCCGGTTGTATAGCTTTTCTGACTTGGAACTGATCCTTAGTACTAAAACAAAAGGTAAGGGTTTTAAAAGGGGGGAAAAGGTCAAAAGAGGTTAAGGGATAAATGATTTGTTAAAAGTCACCCAGGAAGTAAGAAGCAGAGTTAAGTGTTTTGTTGCCAGGTCCCTTGGCTCCAAATCCAGGTCTGTTTCAAATATTTTCCTCTGAATTTCTCATTATGTATGCAAAGAGAGGATAGAAAAATAATTTTATTCCCTTATGGTGTCTGTCAGTGAGATCAAAGTTAGTTGTATAAGGAGAATCACTGGGCTCAGGAGACATTTTTCTGAGACAGGAGATTATTTGAGTGATCCTACCTGAAAGCTTTTAGGACCTTTGGTTTCCTCCTGTCCTCTTCTTTGGATGCAGGCCAGTTAAGTGGTTTCTATTTTGTTTAAGGTAGACTATAACCAGAGACAAATGGAAAGCAACTAATTTGCCTGCATTTTGTTTTGCCTTCCAAAGGTTCCATCTCCTGAACTTGTGCCTTCTTTAAGGGCCTTATCCAGTACTCTGCAGATTACTCCCTTTAGTATCATTTCTGGTCTCCTAGAGGATAATTATTTAGCAGTGAACACCCCAGATTTCCCAATAATCACTCAAACAAACTTTTTTTTCCATCTAAGAAAAATAACCCTGTACCCTTGCTTCAGCTTACTACCAGAAGCAGGAGAATATGTTGGTCCAGCTCCCAACTCTTAATTGAAAGCTGAAATGGCTGATGCTTTCTTTTCAACCCCTTCCCCCATACACACAGAGGCACCATATAGTCCTATTATGCCATGGAAACTATTCACATACTCTGCCCAGTTCACATGGTCTCTGAAAAAAAGAACAGACTTATTCTGTGACTGCCAAGAGCTACAGTTCTATCAGTCCTGACTAAACTACCAAAGCAGAACCTCTTAGGAAACAGGGCCCATCTAAAATCTCAAAAGAAATTACCTTCCAAGTCCCTGATTACCCCAGCCCACAGTGATCTATGTTTCTAGCCCTTTCTGCCCCCCTCTCTTTCATTTTCTGTCTCTTTCTCTCTCTTTCCCTGACCCTATCTTTCTGTCTCTCTATCGTTCTTCCTCTATAATTTTCTCTATCTCTTTGTCTCTCTGTCTCTCTCATCTTTCTGTCTCTCTGTTTTTCTTTTATATAATTTTCTCTCTCTTTGTCATTCTTTTACTATAATTTTCTCTATCTCTGTCTCTCACCTTTCTGTCTCTCTGCTGTTCTTTCTCTGTCATTTTCTGTCTCTTGTTCTTTCTCTTTAATTTTCTCTATCTCTTTGTCTCTCCGTCTCTCTTTCACTATAATGTTTTCTCTCTCTTCTCTCTCTCTCTCTCTCTCTCTCTCTCTCTCTCTCTCTCTCTCTCTCTCTCTCTCTCATCTTTCTATGTGTCTCTGTCTCTCTCCCTCTTTCTCACATCACCTTTCTCGCTCATGAGGCACTTAGCATACCCTAACATTGTTATTTATCCTTTTCCATCTCCCTAACTAGATTATAATCTTGAGGGCATGGTGGGCTAAGGTTCCTACTTCTTTGTCTGTTCCAAAATGTCTTGAACATAATCATTACTCAATAGATACTGGCTGATAGAAAACATCACTAGCTTTTATACAAGCCCAAGTGAAAAGGACCAAAGATGGTGATGGGCTGCCCATGTTTCAGAAACACTCAAGAGTATCACTTGCCTCCAGGATTGCCTTCCTATCCAGCTTTGTAGCATTTTAGCAGTATTCAGGTGCTAGTTTTTCATACAAGTGTGGACACAGCAGCTAAGCTTCAGAGCCTCAATTATATCATTACACAGAATGAAGAATTTGTTTCCATTACCTCTGTTGAGAGGTGCTATAGGCTCCACCTGAATAGAGAGCATGGGTAGAGTGATGCAAACAAGAGAAGAAATTTCCAGATAAGTCATTGCAGTCATGTCTGACTTTTTGTGACTCCATTTGGAATTTTCTTGGAAAATGTACTGGAGGTATGACCCTGGGCAAGTCATTTAACCCCAATTTTGTAACCCTTACATCTGTTCCACTTTGGAACCAATACTTGGTATTGCTTCTAAGGTAAGGGTTTTTTATTGTTTTACTTTTTTTTAAACCCTTAATTTCTGTGTATTGGCTCATAGGTGGAAGAGTGGTAAGAGTGGGCAACAGGGGTCAAGTGACTTGCCCAGGGTCACACAGCTGGGAAGTATCTGAGGCTGGATTTGAACCTATGACCTCCCGTCTCTAGGCCTGACTCTCAATCCACTGAGCTACCCAGCTGCCCCTAAGATAAGGGTTTTTAAAAAAAAGATACCAGAGGGGTTTGCTATTTCCTTCTCCAACTCATTCTACAGATGAGGAAACTGAGGCAAACAGAGTTAAGTAAGTTGCCCAGGGTCACACAGTTAGTAAGTGTTAGGTCTTCCTCATTCCAGGCCCAGAGCTCAATCTGCTGCAACACTTAGATGCATGGGTTTATTTTTTTTACTTTTATTTTTAAATATTTTTCCATGTTTACATGATTCATTTTGTTTCCCTCCTCTCTTCCCTGCCCCCTCCCAGAGCTGACAAGCAATTCCACTGGGTTGTACAAATGTTATCACTTGATACCTATGTCCATATTATTCATTTTTGCTATAGAGTGATTTTTTAAAGCCTAAACCCCAAACCACATACCCATATATACATGTGAGGTCATAAGTTTTTCTTTTGCATTTCTACTCCCACAGTTCTTTCTCTCAATGTGGTTAGCATTCTTCTCATTTCACTCTGTATCAGTTCATTGAGGTTCTTCCAGTTCATATAGAAATCCTCCAGATCTTCCTTCCTTACAGCAAAATAGTATTCCACCACCATCATATACCACAATTTGTTCAGCCATTCCCCAATTGATGGATAACCCCTCATTTTCAAAATTTTTGCCACCACAAAGCCCAGCATAGGTTTAGATAATTTCTCAGGACAAAAGTAGCTGAAGGAACCCCAAATAGCTTTATGGTAAATATGGTATAAATTAGTATATAGTAAGGACCAGAGATTGGGGGAAATTGGATAGATTTAAAAGAGAAGAAGAATTGAGAAAGGAAGAATACTGTTTTAGAGTTGACAGGGACGTTGGTGGACTCCTTGAGTTCAGGGACTGTCTTGCTTTTGTATTTCTATCCCCAGTAACTAGCACTGTGCCTGTCACATAGTAGGGTCCTTGTTGATTTACTGATTGATTTAGTAGAAGAGACCTAGAGAGATAAGTGACTTGCCTTAGGCCACATGGATAATAATAATAATCATAATAATCATAAAAATGACATAATAAAAACTAGAATATAATCATAATGAGAGACAATGTGGTATTGTAGATAGCACACCAGCCTCAAAAGAAAACCTGGATTCAAGTTTCTGATTCTGACATATACTGAGATCCTGGGTAAGTCCATTTATTTCTCAGTGTCCCAGGAAACCCTTTAAGGCCAGAAGTTAAAAACGAAGACAAAAAACTAGAAGTTGCAGAGATAGGGATAATTTGCATTAGTAGAAGAAATGTCCTTACCTCAGCTATTATCCCTACTATTATTTGTGACATTTATAATACAAGTTAAATTTGGCAAAGCACTTTTTAATTTTTTTTTTAATCTTACTTCCTGTCTTAGAAACAACTCTAAAACAGAAGGTCAACAGCTAGGCAAACAGGGTTTGATTTAGGCAATCAATGGGGTTGCCCAGAGTCATACAGCTGGGAAGTGTCTTAAGCCAAGTTTGAACACAGATCCTCCTAACTCCAGGCCTGTTGCTCCATCCACTCGCACCCCTTAGCTGCCCTGGCTGTAATATTTTAACAAGTGATTCACCCTCTGATTGAAGATCTCCTTTACTTTCCCCAAAATGTCTCATTCCACTTAAGCATAATTCTAGTTGTTAAAAAAGAAATTATTTCCTAAGATTAAGCTAACATTTTCCTCCTGGTAATATCTATTTATCCTAGTTATACCTGTGGGGACTGTGCCGAGGAAATTTAATCCCTCTTCCCTGGTCTCCAAATATTTTATCACATTTATAGTGTCTTTCTTAAGCCTTCTCATTCTCAATTCCTTTAACAGAACTTCTTAAGACATTGTTTTGAATTATTTCACCATTCTCTGAATGTATTTCAGAACTAGATACAGTATTATTATTATTATTATTATTATTGTTATTATTATTCCTGTTGACTCCTTAGGAGCATAGGGCCACAACCATCTCACACCAGCGGACTCTGTTCTGGGCAACTTCCCCCAGCTGGGCCCATGTCATTCCGACCGTTTTTGTTTCATTTTCGGCAGATCTTCGCCAGGTCTGTTTTGGTCTTCCAACTTTCCTCCTCCCTGTAGGGTTCCAGCACAATGCTTGTCTGGCTACATTGTCTTCTGGTTTTCGTAGCGTATGTCCTATCCATCTCCACTTACGTTTCTTTATGTCCTGACTAATGGGATACTGGATTGTTCTTTCCCAGAGACTAGCATTGGAGATCTTTTCAGGCCATCTGATGTTCAAGATGTAGCGTAGGCATCTGTTAACAAAGACTTGGAGTTTATTGGTGTTAGCGCTCGTCACTCTCCAGCTTTCTGATCCATATAGGAGGACGGCCTTTACATTGGTATTGAAGATTCGGAGCTTAGTGATGAGGGACAGTCTTTGGAGATCCAGACAGACCGCAAGGTGTTAAATGCCTGTCTGGCTTTGTTGATTCGGTTTCTGATGTCCTCATCTGCTCCACCATCCTTACTGACTATGCTACCCAAATAGGTGAAGTGGTCCGTCTCCTTGATGTTTTCTCCCTATAGTTGGATAGGCAGGTCCTGTCTGCTGTTGACTGTGATCACCTCGGTCTTCTTCTTGTTGAT
>NC_058131.1:462589402-462615487 GCF_016433145.1 Gracilinanus agilis
ACAGGACCTGCCTATCCAACTATAGGGAGAAAACATCAAGGAGACGGACCACTTCACCTGGGTAGCATAGTCAGTAAGGATGGCGGAGCAGATGAGGACATCAGAAACCGAATCAACAAAGCCAGACAGGCATTTAACACCTTACAGTCTGTTTGGATCTCCAAAGCACTGTCCCTCGTCACTAAGCTCCGAATCTTCAATACCAATGTAAAGGCCGTCCTCCTATATGGATCAGAAAGCTGGAGAGTGACGAGCGCTAACACCAATAAACTCCAGGTCTTTGTTAATAGATGTCTACGCTACATCTTGAACATCAGATGGCCTGAAAAGATCTCCAATGCTAGTCTCTGGGAAAGAACAATCCAGTATCCCATTAGTCAGGACATAAAGAAACGTAAGTGGAGATGGATAGGACATACGCTACGAAAACCGGAAGACAACGTAGCCAGACAAGCATTGTGCTGGAACCCTACAGGGAGGAAGAAAGTTGGAAGACCAAAACAGACCTGGCGAAGATCTGCCGAAAATGAAACAAAAACAGTCGGAATGACATGGGCCCAGCTGGGGGAGGTTGCCCAGAACAGAGTCCGCTGGCGTGAGATGGTTGTGGCCCTATGCTCCTAAGGAGCCAACAGGAATAATATATATATAATATATACTTCCCCCATTAAGAAGTCACGTTTCCCTCCAGAGTTGAACCCTGAAAAACCACAGTGATAGGTAAAGGACAGGGATGAGTCCAAATTGATAACCTCTTTGACCTCACCTGAGTTGCACCTCACTAGTCACTATGCCAGTCACATAAGCCATAGAATTTCAGAGTCAAAGAGACCCTGGAGATCTCTGAATCACATTATCTCAGAGTTCAGGGTGCTTCTGATACTATCAAATATAATGTATGCCTGGTCAAGAATCTCATCTATAGGGGGCAGCTGGTTAGCTCAGTGGATTCAGAGACAGGAGGTCCTAGGTTTGAATCCGGCCTCAGACACTTCCCAGCTATGTGACCCTGGGCAAGTCACTTGACTCCCATTGCCTACCCCTACCACTCTTCTGCCTTGGAGCCAATACATAGTATTGACTCCAAGACAGAAAGTAAGGATTTAAAAAAAATTAAAAAAAAAAAAAAAAGAATCTCACCTACAATAGAACTGTAACAACATACAGTGCTCATTGTGCGGTAGCTTGGAATATTTGGAATATTTCTAATCGTTAAGAAGCTTTTCTTTTTCTCAAGCTCAAATATGCATCTTTTCAATTTCTACCCACTGCTCCTAATTCTGCCTTAGACCAATAAAAATAAAAATAAAAATAGTCAGGAAACAGCTAAGTGGCTCAAAGGATAGAAGCCAAGCCTGATGATGGGAGACCCTGGGTTCAAATTGAACCTTGAACACTTTCTGGCTGTGCGACCCTGGGCAAGTCACTTAATCCCCATTAAAGCCCTTAGAGCTTAAAGCTTAAAGCTTCCTTAGAACCAATACACAGTGTTGATTCTAAGATGTAATGTAAGAATTTTAAAAAAATAATAATAAACTGAGTCCCTATTCCATATGATATGCCTTCAAGTATTTAAAGATGGCAATTGTATCTACCCCCAACTCCCATAGTCTTCTGTTCTCCTGGCTAGACATCTCCTATTCCTTCAACTTAACCTGATACGCATAAATTCCAAGCTCTTCAAAAATCTGTTTCCCTCTGGACCTTTTCCATTTTGCCAATATCCTTTTTCAAATTTAGTTCCCAGGAATAACCACCATACTCCAAATATGCTGTGACTAGAGCAGAGCAGAGTATATAGCAAGACTGTCATCTCCCCATGCCTAGACATGATAGCTATCTTTAATAATCATATAATAATTAAAACTTGTTTTAGTTATTCTGTATTTAACAAACACAAAATAACAAGAGCAGCTCCCCATGTAAAGGACAGGAAAAGAAACTTGTAAATGAAACTCTAATACTCCCTTGCAATCTGCCATTTTAAAGCAAAAACGAATTCAGCATGTTAGCTTATAAAGTTGCACATTCTCTATATGTTTTTAAAAGTCTAATGACTTTTTTCCCCCTTTCTTTTTTGACCTCATTACCACTCGCCTTTCTCTTCTTCCCAACACTCTGGCCTCTTGATTTTAGGCAACTCTAAGACTTTAATTTGCAGAGAAGGTTCTAACTTTCCTTGGTAGAAGGAGAGTTCCTTGCCTAGGAGTTCCCCAAAATAATGAAATTACAGATCCATTCCCTATCACTCTCCTCTATAAACAAGGTTTTAGTTTAGAAAGGCACAACATCTGGGTTCAGCTTTCTCCCCTTATTTGAATTGGGGTCCTCCTCGATTCTCGGGCAGATTGTAGTGCCAGGTTCCTTCCATATTGTCTTCTTTGCTGGAAACATCACCTTCTGAGTTACTAGGGATAGCTGGGAGTATAGTGGATAGAGTTCAAAACCTGTAGTTCACATCCTACCTCTGATACTTACTAGCTGGATGACTCTGAGCAAGTCACTTGATCTCTGTCTACCTCAATTTCCTCAACTATAAAATGGGAATAATGGCACCTACTTCCTAGGATTGTAAAATTTAGTAATATTTGTAAATTAGCAATTAGTAATATTTGTAAATATTAGGTTATCCATATTTGTAAATAGTAGGCATGTAATAAATGCTTGTTTCCTTCCTCCTTCCTATTATTTAATTCAAAAGGTCTTGTTATAACTGGTAGATAGTCTCTTCTCTTTAAAGTCTGTTTAACTCATTAATTTCCATTTGCTTTTCAGGAAATCCAAATAATTTTCCTATAGGCGACAGATGGCTTCTATAAATTAGTTTTTTCTTTAAAATATAACCCCCATCACTTTCTGGTATTATCTGGTACAACACCAAGTTGCCCAGTCTCTCACTAACTTGACATATTTATTTATGAATTTGTACGTTCCTTGATATATATTATCTCTGCAAAATATCCTCACCTGGCTAACAAACTTGGAGCTTGTACTTTTGCTTACTTTTGTTAGGATGTTTATGAGTTGAGATCATAGATAGTAAGCTTTCTTAGAGGGGCAGGTGATGTGAGAAATGTCCTCAGGCGAGGGGGAGGGGAACAGCCCAGCCCTGTGCCCCTTTTGGTTTTTCTCTGGGGAACTCTGCACCTGGGTGATGGTGTGCATGTCCACAGAGAGGGCTCTGAGTGCCCCCTCTGACACATGTGCCATAGGTTCACAACCACAGAGCTATAGCCATTTTATCCCCAGGCTCCAACGCACTATTGGTAATCATGGCTCCCACTCAAACATTAGTAAATTTTGTGTAAAACCTGTGACATCATTCCTGGCAGAGCTGAATTTGTCAACTAAAAATGCCATATGTGGACCCTTTTGAGATTCAGTTCAGTTTTCAATGTTCCCAACAAGTTCATCAATATTCATTGGTATTACAGGTAGGTCCAGATAAGTATTAATAATGAATCCCCTGAAATGATCCCATGTATTAGAATTTGCACTATTTGAAGTTGTAATTGAGTAAAATGTGGTTATTTGTTTCAGCCCAATGGAAATACGCAGTTTGAATTCAAATAATCTAGTCATCTAATTGTAAAATGCTCAGGTTAAAAATCTCCTTGAGTATGGCAAGGTATAGCTTTTGATTTCTCAGTTCCTGCCAACTTTTCTTTAAGGAATTTGCTTTCAAAATGCCTACCTTGTCTTGATCAATGACACATGTTAAAACCAGTGGAAATGCGTGTCGGCTGGGGCACAGGGGTTGGGGAGTGAAGGGGAAAGTAAAAACGTGAATCATGTAACCATGGAAAACTTTTCTAAAAAATAAAATAAAAAAATGTTAAGTGCCTACGTTGGTCAGAATGAATCCTGGTAGGAAATTCATACTTTGAAAAATACTCCCACTGATACTTTAGAAACCATGAAAGCAAATTTAGTTTCTCATTGGACATGTGCATGTATGTCTAGTGAAACTATCATTTACTGCTAAGATATGTCTTGTTCTTGCTGTCTCCTTTCAGTGATAAATAGTCAGTCAATGCCCAGGAGTTCCAAAGGTTTGCAAGTACAAATTTTCCAAGCATGTAGACATTTGTAGTATTCTTATGTGTGTATACATATAATAAACGCTTTTCATACTTCTAAGCGAAATCTGCAGCCATCTTAAGTCATTAAAATCTATTCCTTGGAGCAGCTGGGTAGCTCAGTGGATTGAGAGCCAAGTCTAGAGACAGGAGGTCCTAGGTTCAAATCCGGCCTCAGACACTTCCCAGCTGTGTGACCCTGGGCAAGTCATTTGACCCCCATTGCCTACCCTTACCACTCTTCCACCTATAAGTCAATACACAGAAATTAAGGGTTTAAAATTAAAAAAAAAGTAAAAAAAAATCTATTCCTTATTAGTTTTACGATTCTCTTTTGCTCCATCTGCCCATAGTCTGTTATACAGACTAAATTTTTTCCCAGGAATTGAAGTCAAGTAAACTGGTTTACAGTTAGCAGACTCCATCCTCTCTCCTTTCTTATAAATCAGGACAATATCATAATCCTTTGATGCTCTTTTTTTAACATAATCATTGAAAGATCACTGACAGTGAGCTCCTTGAGAACAAGGACTGCCTTGACTTTCTTTCTATCCCTAGCTCTTAGCAGCACCAGGCACATTTGTTGTACAGTCATTCAATCATGTCTGACTCTTCCTGACCTTATAGACCATAGTATTTCAGGTCCTTCTGTCCTCCACTATCTCCCAAAGTCTCTCCAAAGTTCATCACATCTGCCTGCCCTTTGATCCAGCCATACCATTGTTGGGTTTGTACCCCAAACAGATCATAGATAAACAGACTTGTACGAAAATATTTATAGCTGCGCTTTTTGTGGTGGCAACAAATTGGAAAAGGAGGGGATGCCCTTCAATTGGGGAATGGCTGAACAAACTGTGGTATATGCGGGTGATGGAATACTATTGTGCTAAAAGGAATAATAAACTGGAGGAGTTCCAGGCGAACTGGAGAGACCTCCGGGAACAGATGCAGAGCAAAAGGAGCAGAGCCAGAAGAACATTGTACACAGAGACTGATATACTGTGGTAAAATTGAATGTAATGGACCTCTGTAGCAGCAGCAATACAATGACCCAGGACAATTCTGAGGGATTTATGGTAAAGACGCTACCCACATTCAAAGGAAGGACTGCAGGAGATGAAACATATAAGAAAAACAACTGCTTGAACACATGGGTCAGGGTGGACATGATTGAGGGTGGGGACTCGAAACTACCACACCAATGCAACTACCAACAATTTGGAAATTGGTCTTGATCAAGGACACATGACAAAACTAGTGGAAATGTGCATCGGCCATGGGTGGGGGGAGTGCGGGGGGTGAAGGGGAAAGGAGGAGCATGAATCATGTAACCATGTTAAAAATGAATATTAATAAATGTTTGAAAAAAAAACAAAGTTCATCACATCTTCTAAAGTCCCTTCTCCTTTTGCTTTCAATCTTTCCCATCATCAGAATCTGTTCTAAGCGTCCTTTCTTCTCATTATGTAGCCACAATATTTAAGCCTTAAAAATATTTAAGTATTTAAGTACTTAAAATACTTTCGGTATTTTCCCTTCCAAAAAAGAGTCAATTTCTTTAAATATTTTTTATTTGATTGCCTTGCTGTCCAAGGAACTCTCAAAAGTATTCTCTAATGTCTATATTCTAAAGCATAGATTCTGCACAGCTTTCCTTCTTGTCTCTCACAATCATACATTATTATTGGAAAAGTACAGACTTTTGTTGGCAAAATGTCCTCTGCTTTTTTGGATTGCTGTCAAGATTTGCCATAGCTTTCCTTCCAAGGAGCAAGTGTCATTTAATTTCATTGGCTGCAATTGCTGTTTGCAGTGATCTTTAAGCCCAAAAACATAAAATCTGACATGTATTCCATTTTTTCTCCCTCTATTTGCCAGGCAGTAATGGGACCAGATGCCATAATTTTAGATTTTTTTTTCAATATTAAACTTCAAGCCCGTTTTTATTCAAATATATTTTATTTTCCCAATTACATGTGATAATTTTCCAATACATTTTCTGAAATTATAAGACTCAAGTTGTTTCCTTCTCTTCCTTTACTCCTCCATCTTAAAGATGGTAAGTAATTCAACCTGGATTTTACATATGTTATTATTCAAAGCATACTTCTATAATAATCACTGTTGTAAGAGAATACTCATATAAAACCAAAACTCCAAAATAAAACTGTAAATAAACTAATGTGAAAGATAACCTGCATCAATCTGCATCTGACTCCAAAAGTTCTTTCTCTGGGAGTGGATAACATCCTTTGACATAAGTCCTTCAGGATTGTTACATATCTTTGTATTGCTGAAAGTAGCTAAGCCTTTCGCAGTTAGTGATTGTTACTGTGTACACCATTTTCCTGGTTCTGCTTATTCTATTCTGCATCAGTTCATGCACATATTTCCAGCTTTTTCTGAAATCATCTTGCTTATAATTTCTTATAGAACAATAGTATTCCATCACCAATATATACAACAATTTGTTCAACCATTCCCCAACTGATGGGCATCCTCTCAATTTCCAATTCTTTGCCATCACAAAAAGGGCTGCTATAAATATTTTTTATTTAAAATAGGTCTTTCTCTTTCTTTATTATCTCTTTGGGAACACAGACCCAGTAGTGGTATTACAAGATCAAAGAGTATGTACAATTTTATAGCCCTTTGGGTATATAGTTCTAAATTGGCCTCCAGAATGGGCGGATCACTTCACAACCAATATGCAATATTGATTCTGAGGCAAAAGGTAAGGGTTTTTTAAAAATTCATTAGTTTCCCAATTTTGCCGCATTCCCTTCAAACTTTATCACTTTCCTTTACTACCATATTGGCCAACCTGATAGGTATGAGGTGGTACCTCAATGTTGCTTTAATTTGCATTTCTCTAATCAAGAATGATTTAGAACATTTTTTTCATATATGCAGGAAACCATCAAAGTCATGATGTTTAGCACAGGTAGTCACCAGCTCTGACAATCCAGCACAGCAGGTTGTCAGGAGGATGGAAATTCCGCACTCAGTTTACCCTATGTGATTCTTTTTACAATGACATTCACTTGCATTGAAACTATTATAATCAATATCCTTATTCAGCTCAAAGGAGACACAGAAAAACAATACAGGTTCATGGCAAGAACAACCACAGTCACAGACCACTCAATATCCCCCAAAAAAAACCCACAATACAAAAATTTCCCCTAGAAGTCACTTCACGACAAACCAGAATATAGTGAGTTAATGTTAAAAATTGTAAATCTCTAACTCAGATTCCCATACACAGGTGCCTGCAAGAACAGGCCGGAACAGTCTCCAAGTTCTCCCCCCCCCCCCGCCCCTTTCCAGATCCGATTTGGTACAGTAATTTAATATAAAAGAACAATGAATGAAATATGAAGAAATTGCCTCCCATGAAAAGGCCTGTATATTCTCACCACTGTATCCAGGAGATATGTCAAACACACCTAACACATTGTCTTCAAAGATAAGATGTATGGTGGGAATGGAATTCATGCCAACATTGATGTAATCTTGAGAACAATGATATAAAAATTAAAATCAGCAGATGGCACTTCAGATCAGCCATTGCAAACCTACTGGGTCTCTGGCTCCTCTCACTCCATTTTTTTTTTAAACCCTTGTACTTCGGTGTATTGTCTCATAGGTGGAAGAGTGGTAAGGGTGGGCAATGGGGGTCAAGTGACTTGCCCAGGGTCACACAGCTGGGAAGTGGCTGAGGCCGAGTTTGAACCTAGGACCTCCTGTCTCTAGGCCTGACTCTCACTCCACTGAGCTACCCAGCTGCCCCTCTCTCACTCCATTTTTACTCAATTGTCCCACCCCCAAGGGGAACTAGACTGCTGGTAATCCCCCTTCTACCCCCCAGCACATATGATTATCGATAGTTTTGATTTCTTCACCTGAAAATTACTTGTTCATATCCTTTGATCATTTGTCCATTGGGGAATGCAAGCCAGCTTTTATACTCTGTTAAAAAAAAAAAATAACAAGCCCTTACCTTCTGTCTTAGTATCAATTCTAAGACAAAGGAACATAAGGGCTAGGCAATGTGGATTAAGTGATTTGCCCAAGATCACACAGAACTGGAAAGTGTCTGAGACCAGACTTGAACCAGGGTCCTTCTAACTCCAGGCTTGATACTCTATCCACTGTGTTACATTAGCTGCCCTTATACTCTCCTCTTTTATCCACATCAGGAAGCTGCTTAATTCTTCTTCACTTTCTGCCATGAGAGTGATATCATCTGCATGTGTGAGACTGTTAATATTTCTCTTGGCAACTTTAATTCTGGCTTTTGATTCACAAAGCCTGACGTTCTGCATGGTATACTCTCCACAAAAATTAAATAAATAAGGTGATAATATACAGCCCCATCGTACTCCTTTCCCAATCTTGAACCAATCATGTACAATTCTAACTGCTGCTTCTTGGCCCATATCTCAGGAGACACAAGTAAGATGACCTGGCATATAATAAGGGGCTTAATAAATGCTTTTTTGATAGCACATGTCAAATTTATATCAGGTTGCTTGCCCTTTTGGGAAGGGCGAAAAGAATGCAGGGAATTTGGAGCTCAAAATTTTTTAAAATAAATGTTAAAAATTTCTTTTACATGTAAGTGGGGGAAAATATAATATGATTTTTAAAAATGCTTTTTGACTGGCTCAGCAATTACATCAGTACTCAAGGATACGGTTCATCTGTGCCTGGTAACTTGAACTCCTCAAGGGCGTCTAAGTGTTGTTTTGCTGCCTTCCTACTTACCTTGGGTAACATCTTCCCATCAGTCACTTTTAACTGTCTTTTCCAGTCCAAAAATGGTCCTCCTTGACAGAAAAAAAGCAGAATGAAGAGTTGAAAAAATCCATTTTCTCTCTATTGTTGGTTATCTCATTTATCCTTAGAAAGTCACCTTTTATTCTTTCATTTTTTTCTTCCATGAAAGTTTTTAAAACCCCACCTTTTTGTGGTCCTTAGCTTTTCTCAATATTTTGAGGTTTGGCAATCTTGATCTGTTTTTATAGGACCAGGCCATACTTTTGTCTTCATTCTGTTATTTGCTTTCACTGTCAGTTTTCCATATGTAGCAAGGTTTGTTGGAGTCTCTACAACAGAGGCAATGTTCTTAGAACACAGATGTTTTTAGTTTCTGGAAAATGTAGTTCCTTGGCACAGCTAGATGGCTCAGTAGATAGAGTGCCAGATCTTGGGTTCAAGTCTGACCTTCGACACTTCCTAGTTGCTCTTCTGCCTTGGAACCCATACTTATTATTGATTCTAAGACAGAAAGTAAGAGTTGTCTTGTGTTTTTTTAAAGTAGTTCCAATTAAATTGTGTCATATCTTCCTGTCCTGGGTGACAAAATGAGATGCTCTCAGGAAAAGATGTGCAGTAACAAAGGATAGTGATATCGTGGCTACCATAACAGCTCCCCTGTGAACTGACCCACTGGGTTTTGAGGAGAAGCTGAGCCTAGTATCCAAAAGGAGAAGGTGAAGCCAAAGCAAAGAGGAGAGAGATATGCTAGGGAAACAGAGTGAAGAATGACAGTTGACTGTGGTTGGCATTGTGTATAACTAGAATCCACAGTGTTAGCTGGTTCCTTCTTCCACCAAGACTGGAGCATGAAGATTGTCCAATTGTTGGTAAACTTTTATCTGCCTGAAAAAGAACTGATCTAACTTTCTTATTCTTTGTAATATGGGAAAGGGAGGGCAGAGAGAAAATTATCAGAGATTCAAACCTGTATTCCAAAGTGCCAGAATTCTAGCCTGGTAGGGAATTTATTGTTTAAAAAAAAAGTAAATAGAAAAATGTGATACCAATTTTTCTTTTCTTTTTAAAACTTTACTTTCTATCTTAGTATCTGTTCTAAGGCAGAAGAATGGTATGGGCTAGGCAAATGAGTTTAAGTGACTTGCCCAGAGACACACATTTAGGAAGTGTCTGAGGCGACATTTGAACCCAGGTTCTCCCAACTCCAAACCTCATGCTCTATCCACTGTGCTCCCTACCTGCTCTTGATTCAATGTATTTTGAATAATTGTCACAAAGTAGGTAAAGTTGGATCCAGGGTTCTCTGGATTGTTGAGTTTTTTGTCCTTAAGCTAAATTGAGTCAATTACTATAGTTGTTTGGGAAGAGGTTGAATTCTCCGATCATATTTCCATCGCTCTCCCCATGCATGCAGGGAGAAAACTCTCTGCAGGTATAGTCTTGAGACTAGACACTGACCACTAGGAAAAGAAAGAGAATGTCTAGACCAGGTTGGTAATGCCCACATTCCAAGGGTGGGGATCAGAAAAGGAAGTATCTCTTCCTTTCTTTTCCATCTTCAAAACCCTCATAGAATGCATGAAAGTCACACACACACACACACACACACACACACACACACACGCACGCACGCATACATATACACCTATATATGTACATAGTATATATCTTTAAAAATCTAAGTTGTATGTTTGATCATCTATTGATGAGTTTCTCTACCTAAAAATTCCTTTTGTCCTCACCACTGGGATTATTTCCCATCCTATCTTTAGAATTTTCCAGTTTCCCATCCTTCCTGATCTCACTTCACCTACAGAATTCTAGTTCATAATATCCTACCTATTATTCTTTTGGAATCTTTGAAATCTGCTCTCCAAAAATCTACAGTACATGTCAGACTTAAAATTTGGTTTTTCTCTTCTCTTTCTTGAGTTCTAAAATGAAGTGGTTGAAGTGGCTGGTCACTTACTGTCCCAAGATTCCCATTGTTCCCACCGCCAAAACCAATTCCTCCTCCTTAGTGAGAAGCATGAATACTGTGTATTGGTTCTAAGACAGAAGAGTATTAAGGGCTAGGCAAAGCGGGGTTAAGTGATTTGCCCAGGATCCTACCACTAGAAAGTGTCTGAGGCCAGATTTGAACCTCTTTTCTCTAGGCCTGGCCCTCAATCCACTGAGCCACCCAGCTACCCTTTAGGTTTATTTTATATAATTTTTCTCTCTTTCTTTTTAAAAAAACTCTTACTTTCTGTATTAGTAACCACTGTAAGACAGAAGAGCTAGGCAATTGGTGTTAAGTGACTTGCCCAGGGTCACAGAGATAAGAAGTATCTGTATATTTGAACCCAGGCCCTCCCAACTCCAACCCTGGTACTCTACCCACTGCCACCTAGTTACCATCTATAATTTTTCTAAGAATTTCAGATTAAACTTCTTTTCTTTGAGCTCTACTTTGTTGTTCAGTCATGTTTAACTATCAACTAAAATATGGTCCATATTTTGTCCATGGAGTTTTCTTGGCAAAGATACTGGAGTGATTTGCCATTTTTTTCTCTAGTGGATGATGGCAAACAGAGATTAAATGACTTGCCCAAGGTCACATAGCTAGTAAATGTCTGGGGCCAGATTTATTCTCAAACTTTCCTAACTCTAGACCCAGTGCTCTATCCACTGAGCAAACGACCTGCCTCCATTAGCTCTACCTAAAGAGGGATGGATAGACAAGAATTTCGACAAGAACTTGCCCAAAGGGATAAGATTAGAACTGGAACTATGATTTCATTGGTAGAGGGAACTCCTGGATAAGGAAATTCCCTCTATCAATGCAAGTTGGCACCTTTTCTGCAGCTTGTAGATTTAGAGAGAAGTCTGGAACCTTGAGATTTTAAGGGACTTGTCCTAAGTCACACAGGCAGAGTGTGTTACAGGCTGGACTCAAACTTGATCTTTCGGGTTTTGAGACTAGTCTCTCTCTGTGTATCTCTCTGTGTCTCTTTCTCTCTCTATGTCTCTGTCTCTGTCTCTCTCTGTGTCTCTGCCTCTCTGTCTCTCTATCTCTGTCTCTCTGTCTCTGTGTCTCTCTGTGTCTCTATCTCTGTGTCTCTATCTCTCTATCTCTCTGTCTCTGTCCCTGTCTTTCTCTGTCTTTCTCTGTGTGTCTGTGTGTCTGTCTCTGTATGTCTCTGTCTCTCTATCTCTGACTCTATCTCTCTGTCTCTCTCTGTGTGTCTCTGTGTGTCTCTGTCTCTTTGTGTCTATCTCTGTCTCTCTGTCTCTGTGTGTCTCTCTATGTCTCTATCTCTCTGTGTCTCTGTGTGTCTCTCTTTCTCTGTCTCTGTCTTTCTCTCTCTGTCTCTGTCCATGTCTCTCTCTGTCTCTGTCTCTCTATCTCTGTCTCTGTCTCTCTGTATCTCTGTGTCTCTGAATCTTTGTGTCTGTCTTTGTCTGTCTCTGTCTCTGTCTCTCTGTCTCTGTATGTCTCTCTGTGTCTCTATTTCTCTGTGTCTCTGTCTCTCTGTGTGTCTCTCTCTGTCTTTCTCTTTGTCTTTGTCTTTCTCTGTCTCTGTCTCTGTCCCTGTCTGTCTGTCTCTCTCTCTCTGTCTCTCCTCACTTCAGACAAGTTGCTCATAGACATGAAAATATTTGCTTCCAGACAAGGCAGATTTGAGAACAAAGCCCAGGGTGAAAATTCCAGGTGTTAAACCAAACTGTCAAGGGTATTTGAATATGCTCGAAAGAAGAAAGCCTGTTATACCCTAATGAATTTAGACTGCATTCCCTTCACATTTCTGGGGATTAAGGGCAACTCTGAAGCTATGGACCAAGATAATTCCATATTTATTGATTAGATCATAGACTCTTAGAACTAGAAGTGATCTTAGAGATCATCTAATCCCACATCCAACCCCTCATATTACAGATGTAGGAACTGAGGCCCAGGGAAGTTTAAAAAAAAATAACTTAATCAAAATCATAATGCTATGAGTAACAAAGCATGTACTAAGAGAACCTGATTTTGTTGTTGATTTTTGGGGTGTTAAGTTTTTTTTTTTAATTCCTTACCTTCTGTCTTGGAATCAATACTGTGTATTGGCTCCAAGGCAGAAGAGTGGTAAAGGTAGGCAATGGGGGTCAAGTGACTTGCCCAGGGTCACACAGCTAGGAAGTGTCTGAGACCAAATCTGAACCCAGGACTCTGGGCCAGGCTCTCAATCCACTGAGCCACCTAGCTGCCCCAAGAGAGCCTGACTTTGAATGCCAGCTCTGATACATACTCCCTGCAGTATTCAATTAATTTTTCTTTGTCTCAGTTTTCTCATCTGTAAAACGGGGGAGCTAAGACTAGATAATCTCTAAAAATCCTTCTAGATTAAAATCTATGCTTCTATGATTGTAAATTTAGTTCTCTTGACTCCAAATCTGGCACACCATTGACTATAGCATACTGAAAATGTTAGAACTGCAGGACACTGAAGTGATGATATGGAGCTAATTTAAATCATCTTATGGAAGAATAAACTGAGGTAGAAGGACTTACCCAGGGCATTTATTTTTTATATAATTTATTCATTTATTTCTTTATTGTTGTTCGGTTGTTTCAATCCTATCCTAGTCTTCATGGACCCTTTTGGGGTTTTCTTGGCAAAGATATAGAGAGGTTTGCCATTTTCTTCTCCATCTCATTTGACAGATGAGAAAATTGAAACAGAGTTAAGTGACTTGTAAGTGTCTTAGGCTAGATATGAACTCAAGAAAATGAGTCTTCCTGACTCCAGGCCCAGTGCTCTATCCACTGAACCACCTATCTACCCCTAGGTACTATTTGTTTATTTTTGCTTCTTGTGCTCCTAAAGAGCCCCAGATTTCCAAGAGCACCATCTTGCTAACTTGAATAGCCTCTTTTAAAAACAAACAAAACAAAAAACCCACATGGGATTGGGATAGTATACTTAGCCCTAAATGTATTAAATATATTAAGTGTAGGAAACAAATCGGAATGTCCTCCCAGACCTAGGTTCAAATCCGGCCTCAGACACTTCCCAGCTGTGTGACCCTGGGCAAGTCACTTGACCCTCATTGCCTACCCTTACCAATCTTCCACCTATAAGTCAACACACAGAAGTTAAGGGTTTAAAATTTAAAAAAAAAAAAAAAAGAATGTCCTCCCAGAAAATAATTTCCCCTTTTCTGGCTAATTAAACATTTAATACTATAATTTACAAATGTAGAAACTGCAGCTCAGAAAGGTCAAGAAAGTTACCAAAGATCCAATTGTTTGTACTTGTTAATTTTGTTAATATTAATTAAAAGTAACAGTGGGAAGACATGTTAATAATCAATTTACTGATGGAAGACAGATTTGTGTGCAAAGTCACATCACTAGCTAATGCTCCACTTTCTCACTCTATATGCCAAAAAGTATATCTTTCAGAGCTAAAATTGTCATTTGAACACTCAAGAGAGGAACAGTACAGCAAGAGTTTGATGGGCTGAATTCGATACAAAACTACTTGAATGTAAGGGCAGCTCAGTGATTCAGTGGACTGAGAGCCAGGCCTAGATAGGAGGTCCTGGATTCAAATTTGACCTCAGACACTTTCTAGCTGTGTGATCCTAGGGAAGTCACTTATCCCCTATTGTCCATTCTTCTGCTTTGGAATTAATACATAGTATTAATTCTAAGATAGAAGATAAGAGTTTTGGGGAGAAAATTACTTGAATATTGACAAAAATGATAGACTAGAGCCTCATCAAATACAAAAAAGCCAAAAATGAATTATATGTAGAATCAATTAAATTCAGGATGATTTTGTTTATTTGTTTATTTTTTGTGGAGGAGGAGGCATGTTTCTGCCATCTTATCTAGAAAAGCTTCCCCTGCTGCTTTTGAATTGTGCAACAATAAGATGTAGCAGATATCTGAAATAATGGATTAGAGTTATTTTGGTTCCAGGAAATGAGAACAGGAGACAGGTCAGAAGTTTGAGGATGACCATTCCTAAGATAGGTTCTCCTCCAGGATTTAAAGATAGGTATCCTCCACAGAGTCTTCTTCCTCCTCTGGAGGTTTTCATTGACCACTCTCTATAAAGGCTAAAGAGAATATAATGCCTCCTCTTTTTCTTACCTAATCCTTTTTGAACCTTTCCTTCTCTGTTCCAGATGTTCCAGTGGCAGGTTAGAGACACTTTCCCTTCTCCTCCTTCCTCTTTTTTCCCCTCGTGTTTCCCTTCCCCCATTTTTCTTGTTTAGAATATCATCAAAACATAACAAAATCACTCCCAGATTCTCTTGTCAACTATTGTTATAATATTACTGCTGTTGCTACTGCTGTTGCTGCTAATGATGATGATGGTACCAAGGGAAACTGATGAGATAGAGAGGGAGGGAGAGGACCCAGGCTAGAACATTGAGGAATAATCAAACTTAGTGGGCAAGGGATGGATGATGATCCAGCAAAGAAAACTAATACATAGACAGAAGAACAGGTAGAGAGCAGCAGCATAGAAGTCAAGAGGAGACAGAGGAGAAGAGTTTCAAATCCCAGTTCTGCTATTTACTTCCTATTGGATTTTTGGGGTATATGGGGTAATCAGGCAGGACTAGCTTGTTTAGCCTTTTGGGGGGCTGTTCATCTACCTTGATGTCCACCTTTCACCCAACTTTCACCTGTAGCTCCAGGAAGCTATAGCATGTACAACAGCTACACTCCAGGAAAACTATTTCAGCAAATGGGCTAAACGAGGTTGAGAATAACCAGCAGACTTTAAACTTGTTGGTGATTTGGGGGGATACTTAACCCAAGAATGGGAAGACTTCCCCTGTTGGAAGGGCAGATGAGAACAATTTGTTCCAATGGCGGTGAAGGTGGTAGAAGCAGGCACTGTGGAGCCCTTACAGCAGTGGTTCCCAAACTTTTTTGGCCTACCGCCCCCTTTCCAGAAAAAATATTACTTAGCCCCCTGGAAATTAATTTTTTTTTCATTTTAGTAGCAATTAACAGGAAAGATAAATGTGCCTGTGGCCATCACCGCCTTCCTGGATTGCTGCAGCACCCACCAGGGGGCAGTAGCGCCCACTTTGGGAATCACTGACTTAGAGCTTGGTCAAATATCAGAGATGCCCAGGTCATCCCCTTCGTCCCTGGCCTTCGCCAGTCATCTTCATTTTTGACCTGCCATTGAATTTCAATAAATCTGGAAGAGAGAGTGAGGTTGATGACTTCATGCAACTCTGCCTCACTTAAATCCAATTCATGCACAAGTAGGGACATTCCCCCATTATGTCATTGGTCCTCTTCAAAAAAAAAGGAAGAATTGGATCTTGAGCAACTTTATTAATCTCTTTGAACCTCAGTACATTTATAAAACCAGGGGGTAGGATGCATTGAGCTCTAAATACCCTTGTAGTATTTAAATGCAGTGACTTTATAGTTCTCTGGCAATTATCTATATGTTAAATTAGAGTTCAGATTATGTTTCTAGGTTAACTCTGACTAGGCACTTCTCTCTGTGGCATAGGGATCCTCTTCCTTAGTTAGTGCTAGACTTGAGATTTTTCTCCAACCTATCCTTTTTCAGAACTCCAAACAAAGTCCTTTCAGTTCTTTTGATATAAGAAGGTCTTATGTAATCAGAAGATCATCCCTGAAGTAATCAGAGACAACTTTCCTATTACTAAGAAGGATTATTCAGGAATAGTCTAAAACCAATCTCTCCTAACACCTTATTTCTTCTTGATGTCTCCAGTCAAAATATTTGCATTATTCAAGATACACAATATATAGAAATAGCCGGGAAGCTTAGAGGCTTCACTTGCTTAACTTGACACTCTACAATCCATAAGAAACCTGGGAACAAAGGTGATTTGAATTTCACATGTCATTTAAGTGTTTCTGCTTCCAGCATACAACAAAATACAATGATGGTCATTTTAATTGAGATGATTCACTTGGCTAAGGTTATTATTAAGCAATGAAGCTATTATTTTAGTGCCTGAAATAAAGAATGAACCTCCATAATTAATAAGGTTAAATAGTGCCCATGTGGCTAACATGCCAATCAGGAAAAAAAAACAGCAATGTTTGAATCTATTGTGGCATAGGATTAATTCAGGCTTGTATAGACCATCTAATAGCTAACAAAAAGAGATTAACTTAGACAGTATTAAAAGGATATGACCCAGGGGCAGCTGGGTAGCTCAGTGGATTGAGAGCCAGGCCTAGAGACAGGAGGTCCTAGGTTCAAATCCGACCTCAGACACTTCCCAGCTGTGTGACCCTGGGCAAGTCACTTGACCCCCATTGCCTACCCTTACCAATCTTCCACCTATAAAGTCAATACACAGAAGTTAAGGGTTTAAAATTTAAAAAAAAAAATTAAAAAAAAAAAAAAAAGGATATGACCCAGACGTAGCTAGATAGACAGTGGATGATAGAGTCTTGGAATCAGGAGGTCCTGGGTTCAAATTTGACCTCAGACACTTCCTAGCTGTGTGATCCTAAACAAATCACTTAACTCCATTGGCCTTCAGTCTTTTTTTCTCATTTGAATTGTTACTAAGACAGAAGGCGAGGGGTTTTTTAAAAGGAAGAAAAAAGAAATGGTCCTGAGTCATTCTCCAACTGATAAATGATCACAGGATTTAATTAGCAGTTTTCAGAAGAAGAAATCTAAGCAATGAAAAGTCATATGAAAGCATGTAATATTACTAATAATTATAGAAATTCAAATTAAAACAACTTCCACCTAAAGGTCTTTAGTAGTAACTTCCACCTCTTAAATGGTCTCAGGATTATTCCTGGACAAGGAAGGAAGGAAGGAAGGAAGGAAGGAAGGAGGGGAGGCCAAGTATCAGGGATTGGGTCAACTGTAGGTGCCTTCCAAAGTCTCCATTCTGCCTGATCTCTATGGGCACAGACATCAGAAGACATGGGCACTTCCCAAATCATAAGGGCTGATGAATTTTATATATCCCAGGACTATCGCAATGGGCCCCAGGTAAAAGAGGCAGACTTTCAAGTTATTTGTTAATGGAGGCCATAAGGATACCCAGGTGGGGAATGTGTGTTCTCTAGAATCTGAAGAATCCAATAAGCCCCTAGGCTTCCTTTGAGACTTTGGGGAAGCAAGTGTCAGGCACCTGTTCTAAATCATCTCTAGACTCAATCAGACTCTCACTAGGTACTATATTCCTCAAACCTTAACAGACTGAGCTGGATCCTTGCTTTTCTTAGGGTCAATCATCCACCCCTTGTCCTACACATCCATTAACAGCTGCCTCTTTGGCTTCATCTAATCTGGTCAATCACTTGTCATGAGAGTAGAGGCATACATCAGTTTCCTCAGAAAGGGAAGCCTTTTTAGGTCTCATGGTAGCATGAGGGATGCTGGTAAAGGAGTAAAAGACTTTTTCTCTTGGTACAAGTGAACTACTCTTGATTAATCTCAGTTAGGGAAAAAGGTGAGGTCAGTAATTCCATTGTGTACTAGGGATACCTGGTCTATCTCCTTGAAAAGGTCAAGAATGGCCAGCAATTGTTGTGTCAATTCTATTCAACTTTCAATAGTCCATTGTAAATATACCAGATGTCATCTGCCTTCCTCACATGCCATACTAGATGGTTATAAGAGGAGCTGGGTGCAATGAAGTACTCTTGCCACCATCATCTCCATCACTAAGGAGGAAATACCTTTCAGTCCATTCTGGGGCCCAATATTATTCTGTGTGATCCTGAGCAAGTCACTTAATCTTGGTCTGCCTCAGTTTCTTCATTTATAAATTGGGGATAAAATTGCACCTACCTCATAGGGTTATCGTAAGGACCAAATGAGATAATATTTGTAAAGGACTTTTCAAACTTTAAAAGTACTATATAAATACTATTATTAATATTACATTTGTTGTAGAGGATTTTTTCCAGGTATAGGAAAAAAATCAGATGGCATTTTAGTGAATCTATGAAGAACTCAACACTCTAAAACACAGTAAGTCTTTCTTCACATTGCTTTTTGGAGTCTAAGAAATAAGGGAAATAATGTTGTTTCTGGCCTCTAGGAATTGGATGCTTTTCAGGTCTTTTGAGATGTTGCTCTCAGAGCCCTTTCTGATCTAGAGTTATGACTTTCAGTCACACAGGGAGGAAAGAGTTATAATCAGCTAGTGGGCTGTTCAGGAAGAGATAGAAACTGGTCTCAACATGTTACCATGTGGAACAGGAAATACTAATTGTGCAGCCAGAGCTCATTTCTGGTTTTTTTTCTTTCACAGCTCAGCTCTTTAATCTAGGAGTCCTAGTCAAAGCCAAAGACAACAGTTCTTACCACTCAATCATTTTGTTACTTGAAAATTTTTATTATTTTTTTCAATGAACAAAAATCTATTTTCTTTTCTTCTCACCTCCACCCCCTCCTCATTGAAAAAGAAAGAAAAACAAAACCTTTAGAACATAATATGGATAGTCCAACAAAACAAATTCCCTCACTGGCCACAGAGAAAAAAATGTATGTCTCATTTTCATCTTGAATTGATCACCTTTCTACCCAGAGATAGTCAGCATGCTTCAACACGATTCCTCTAAAATCATGGTTGATCAATGCCTTGATCTTTCAATCTTTCATTGAGGCTTTCAAATTTGTTTGTCTTTATATTATTATTATTATTATTATTATTATTATTATTATTATTATTTTGTTCATGGTTCAGTTCCTCTGGTTCTGCTCACTTCACTCTGCATGAGTTCACACAAGTCTTCTCAGATTTTTCCAAAATGGTTCATACAGTCCAATAGTATTCTATTATGTCATAAAATGTGTTCAGTCATTCCTTAACTGATGAGCACCATCTTAGTTTCCAGTTCTTTTTCACCATAAAATAACTGCTAAAAATATTTTTGTGCATCTATGTCTTATACCTCTTTCTTTGATCTCTTTGATATTTGAATTAGTTTTATATATCTCGTATATGAGATTTCTATCAGAGAAACTTGCTTCACAGTTTTTTCCAAGTACATGCCTCTAGTTGAATTTTTCCTCTTTTGATTCCATTTATAGAAAATCTTTCTCATTTATCCATTTTATCTTTTGTGATCCTATCTAGCCTTGATCTAATCATGAATTCTTCCCTGTCCACACATCTGATAGGTAATTTCTTCCTTGCTCCTTTAATTTGCTTATGATGCCACCTTTTATGTCTAAATCATGTACCAATCTGTGGCTTATTTTGATATGTGAAATGAGATGTGGTCTATGCCTACTTTCCTTGACGTTTTACAGATGCGGATACTGAGGCTCAGAAAAATTAAGCAATTTGCCTAAGGTCATAGAAATAGTAAGTGATAGAGCTAGGATTTGAACCTATTTTCTCTAAATCTAAATCCAGAACTATGCATGCATATATATATATATATATTCCTAAGATTATTAAAAAAATCATTAATAAAAGGATTGACATAACTTTAACCCCATTCCTCAAAATTTCTACTTGGATAACTCTGTAAATGTGTTTAATATTTAAGTAGTATTCATTTAAATATTTAAATTTATTTATTTCATATTATTTAATACTTATTAACTAAATTGAATTAATATTAAATTAAATTACTTTAATAGTCATTTAACCAACACAGATTGAGGGCACAATTCATCAGATCCTAGGAATACAAAGATGAATAAGCCATAAAACTTTGAGGAACTTATAACCTTGCCACCAAAGTAAAAACTGGCTATCCTTGAGCTTGTCAAGATTCTCTTTCTGTCAGGATCCTCAAGGAATAATTTTCCTTTGCATATAATCATTCTTTCCTTGCTCTGTTTCTTTCATTTCTAATTCTGCCATAAGAAAGGGTCCTCACTAACTGTGGTAAACATAATATCTGCTATGTAAGCTATTATATTTCTCCTCAAAGGATATTCAGGCTGTCCTCAAGATGTAATTAAGGGGAGGGGCAGGGATAGCTAGGTAGCACAGTTGGTAGACTAAACACAAGGAGGACTTGGGTTTGAATTTGGCCTTAGACATTTCATAGTTGTGTGACCTGAGCAAGTCACTTAACTCCAACTGCATAGACCTTGCTTCAATTCTGTCTTAAAATTGACTAAGGCAGATGATAGGGTTTTGAGGTGTTTTTTTAAAGATCTAATTGAGGGGAATTATCGCTCCCTCGGGATTAAAGCTCAAGTCACTGACATACTTCATCTGTAGTAAGTCAGCTTGGGGTACATTTGGCACATTTATCTATATCCTCAATTCTGGAAAAATCTGTTTTTAGTCTTTTGGATAACTTCCCATGTTTGGCTTTTAGTATTAAACTGGATTAAGAAATAGGACATGTGTTCTGAGAGGGTCCCTTTGTACTTTCTTGAACAGGTAGCATCATGTAATAATTCTCATGCAGTGTTAGACACATAATTAGGTCTTAAATTAGAAAACTAGACAAATATTGTAAGTAGATGTTTAGATTTATAATTTTTGTGCACAAATTTTATTAATAAAAAGTATTTTTTCAGAAAAAAATTAGGAAGACAAGAGGTTTTGAGCTGGGGATAGAGGGGGCTTGGGGATAATTAAACATTGTCCTTTCAAGTGCCTGCCAGTCTCTTGAATCCCAAGTATAGCTAGCCCCTCTTTCCTTTTACACCCTACCTTCCCTTGCTCCCTTTTGTGATAGGAAGACCTTGTGAACTTCCAAGATTCTGGAGGGCTTTGGACTATCTATTTTCTCTTTGGTAACCTAGGGGTCACCCTCAATCAGACAGCAGTGTCTCCAGTCAGAACCAAGAACAGACCATATATAGAATCATGGCTTCTCAATGAGCCCAGGGAAGAAATTATGGCATGCCTAAAGTAATTTCTTGAGTACCTTATGAAAGGGAGAAAAGGATTCCCAGCAGCCACAGGCTGTTAAATGTCCCCATTTCAAACACTCTAAGTTTGAACCCACTTTCCCTTAGAAAAGGTAATTGGTATTGGTGGGAGAATATGTTACAGATTTTTGAGTGTTTTTTTAAAATTATTTTTACTATACCATCCAACATATTGGAATGAGGTGTTGAGTCAATAATACTAGAAAAACAACTTCCCATCCTCTCAGGGTAGCCCTAGAGCCTGAGGGGATGTTGTTAAGCTCTGGGATTCTGATTCCTCATTGGGATGAGAAACTGGGCAATCACCTTAGAGTATGCATTACATATAATTTGGCAGATTCTTCACCTGGTGTAAACTCACATGCCATGCGTGGAAAAAGCATTGAGTACTTGTCTTTTTTTTTTTTTTCAAACAGATTATTCCTCCTTTATTTTCCAGGTACAAGACTATTATGACCTTTGCACTTTCTTTAGTTCATAATATCATAGTACAATACATGCTCTGGAGATATGCTCCCAAACTCCACCACTCTGGTGAGTGAGGACCCTAGAGTCACTGGCTACTTCTCCCCTCAAGATCCTAGGGTTAGCCCAATGGGATCAGAGGCTGGCATTTTAGTTAACATCTATTAATCGTCTAATATTATAGAAGAGAGTATTTACCAAGATGGTAGAGAACAGTTGGTATAAGACATCCCCTCCCTTAAAAGTCTGACACTTTCTCCCACAAGTATATACTGAGATTAGGGGAAAGTGGGTTTAAATTTAGAGAACATATGTGGCAAAGGGATACCTGGATGTCCTTTTCTCCCCTTCATGGGGTACTCAGGAAATTTTCTTTCTGTACAATAGAACTTTCTGCTGGGCTCCTCAGAGAGTTGAAAAGCTGCCTTTCCAGAATATATCTAGTTTGTTAGGTACTTTCAGTGGCGTGGATCAACTGATCATTGAATGGATCCCAACACTTAACAATAGATTTATTTCTAGAAGATCTCTTTCTTTTTAAATCCCCATAAATTCGTTGTCAATCTTAATACCTTCAATGGTTTTGCCTACTGCCTACATCTCACGCTCACCTGTTAGTTACCATGTGCCCCCAGATTTTCTGGGACAATCCCCAGCTCAATAAAGTTAAGAAAACTTTGATCACTTCTTTATCGAAAGCATATTCTTTCTTCTAAAATGAATTAAATTCTGAGTAATTATAATGAACAATCTTGGCTCCAGAGAAGGCATTAGGAAGTGAACATTTCTCCTTTTTGGTAGAAAGACATGAAACTACACATATAGAATGTTGTATGCCCTACCACATGTAGTCATTGTGTGTCAGTTGGTTTGGTTTAACTAATTTTTCTTTATTATAAAGGAGAGCTCATTGTAAGTTGAGGAACAGCAAGAAGAATATATCCAGAAATAACTATGATGTAAAAACAAAAGGCATCAGTTAAACACTTCAAAAAAAAAAAAGACTATCCTTGTCTGTCCTAATTTTTGCCTTGGAAATTATAGTCACATGACTGTTAGTATCAGTCAGAGCTTAGATGCATGAATCCCATTATGGCTATTTTTAAAATAATATCTTGTTTACTCTAGAGTTCAGAAGTTACTTAAAAATTCACTCAGAGAGTACAGACTGAACCTTCTTTAGGAAGTAAGGAATTTCTGCATTCTCTCTCTCTCTTTCTCTCTCTCTCTCTCTCTCTCTCTCTCTCTCTCTTTCTCTCTCTCTCTTTCTTTCTTTCTCTCTCTCCCCCCTTTCCCCTTCCCTTCCCTTTCTCTTACTCCCTTTTTCTCACATCTTTTTCACCAATGAATTCCCCATATGGAATGCAACACAGCACAACACACACACACACACACACACACACACACACACACACACACACACACACCAACAACATTATATTTTGCAGTCAAAATGGGAGTCCTCTAATGCATCTGAAAACTGTAAAAAATGTTTGAATTCTGTACCTGCATGTAATTCCTTGTCATGAAATCTCACAATATTTCCCAGGAAATTCCAATAACACATCACATGGGACCATTTCTTTTCAGAGATTTGTGGCACTGTAAACTGTTACCTAAAATGGAGATTCCAGGCTGAAGGCTGAAAAACACAACCTAATGAGAAAAGCATCCCTGTTTCACAGCAGGAAATGGGAATGCTCCAAGAAGGATTAGAAAATTGCAGCTGCTGAGAACCTATAATGCGTGAGCTAGAGGCTGGTCAGAACATCTGTTAAGCTATTTTATCAGTGTAATCCATACCCATGTCTTGTCCTCTTATCTATCTGAATTATTATCTTCCTCTGGGTCCCAGTTAATGATGATTCAGGGAGAGGGAGATAAGCAACGTGGTTTCTGATAATCCTGGTATATACAAGAGGCTAATTGCCCTTTTTGCCTCACTAGGAATCTCTCTGATTATTCTCTCCTGGCATTCAGTAAGCCACATATTAGGACAAAAAGGTGGTAAGTCCATGTTGACCTACAAAATTGATCCTCCCTTATTCTTCCTTTTTGAGATGCAGAATTGCTAGCTGATATGAAGGTGCCCAAGAGTTGTGACCGATATTGAATTTGAACTGGACAGGACAGGTTTGGGACTGTGTCCTGCCATCACTGTGGCCTGACACTCAAGAAGACGATGAACCAGACTGCTGGAGACCAGCCTGTGCAGGTGTTCTGGGCTGGGTCAGACAAAGGCTAGTCTTCTGGTTTATGTTCAACATGGGAACAAAACGAGACACTTGTGGATCTTTCAATAGCAAACAAAAAGGTATTTACTTAACAGGGAAGGGATATTCAACAAAGATAGGTCCTGAGGACACGTAGAGTTGGTTCAGGTGAGTGAAGCTCCTGTGCCTGAATTGCTCATCATTTTCTACCAGAGAGCTTCTCATGCCTGCTTTGTACTCAAGTAATGAAAGAGTAATGTCAACAACCTGAGCCTTTACTGCCCTGAAACAACCAGTTTTCTAGAATGCTTTCAATATCTTTTTTTTTTTAAACCATTACCTTCTGTTTTGCGATCAATACTGTGCATTGGTTCCAAGGCAGAAGAATGGTAGGGGCTAGGGCAATGGGGGTCTAGTGACTTGCCCAGGGTCACATAGCTAGGAAGTGTCTAAGGTCAGATTTGAACCCTGGACCACCCAACTCTAGGCCTGGTTCTCAATCCACTGAGCCACCCAGCTTCACCCTTAATATCTTTTCAGGAAAAACTAGCCCAATTTTCATGATGGCAGGGGAAAGATATTGTTCTTTCCACAGCAAGTGACTCCATTCTTTTTTTTTAATTGAAAATTTTTAATTAATTGATTTAGAATATTTTTCCATGGTTACATGATTCATGTTCTTTCCCTCCCCTCCTCTCACCCCCGCCCCAAAGCCAAGGAGTAATTCCACTGGGTTTTACATGTGTCATTGATCAAGACCTATTTCCATATGATTAATATTTGCATTAGGGTGATTGATTAGAGTCTACATGCAGGTGACTCCATTCTTGAAGCAGAGGTGAATACCAATGCATGAGGAAGGATAGAAAGGTAGTAGGTCCATCTCCTAAGTCTGGAGACTAGCAATGTGGCAACTGAGTCTGAAGACTAAGAATCTCATCAAATGAGGAGTAAGAACAAAAGACTGATTCCTTCTACCACTCTTGCCCTACTTTTTCTTGCTGTTGACCTTCATTCACATCTGAGGTCTCAGACCCATATGGCTCAGAAATCACATCAACCTTTAGCTGAAGATCTGGGGGGCAAGCAAGTAGAAGGAGGTTTGAGAGATGGCAGAAGGCAGATACTGCACATAGAAATGCTTAACCCACTTTAAAATTTTTGCTGTGGTCAATAAACTATATGATCATGATAGTTTGGCTACCTGGATCCTGTGATTGTGATGCAAACAGGGGAGCAAGATGAGGTTGGGATTTTAGAATTGTCTTCAAAATATATATTTTAAAAGTATGTCTATATCTATATCTATATCTATATATTTATATAGGTTGTTGTCCTTCATTTGACAAGGACCAAAATGACATTATGTTGGGTCAACAAACAGGGTGTCTGACTTGCCTATAGAACACAGTGCCTTCTTTGATGTGGGCATGCCTTGCAGGACCGTCCTTTGCCAGTGTTTACCATGTCTTACATGAGACAGAGACAGAGACAGAGAGGGAGAGAGAGAGGGAAAGAGACACATAGAAAGACAAAGAGAGGGAGAGAGAGAGAGAGAGAGAGAGAGAGAGAGAGAGAGAGAGAGAGAGAGAGAGAGAGAGAGGAAAGAGATACAGAAAGACAAAGACAGAGAGAGGGAGAAAGACAGAAACAGAGAGAGGGAGGGAGGGAGAGGGAGAGGGA
>NC_058131.1:462629589-462653297 GCF_016433145.1 Gracilinanus agilis
AAAAAAAAAAAAAAAAAAAAGGCAGAGCAGCCCCAAAGCAAAGGAGAATAGCAACTAATTTTAGCACATCCTTTCTCCTGATTGCCAAGAGGACTACTCTTGACACCTTCATGCTGCTTCCTCCCTGGCCTCCCACAATAGTATTCTGACTAATGTCCCCTCTCCAGGAAAACTCAATATGCTTGACCTTTCCCTGCCTCTCTCATCGTTCATCAAAACTTCTGTCAGATATTCCAATTATTTAAAATAACACTTGCTTGTGGCAGCTCTCAAATCATACTGCTCTTGAACTTGAAAATTCTTTAGCAGTAGTACCAGAGAAAACTGGGAAGCCTCAGAGAAGAGGGCAGAGGTTCTTGAAAAAGAAAGTAGTTCTTTTTCTGAAAATTGTGTTGCATAGTAAATGGAATACTGAATTTGGTGTGAGGAAGGTCTGTTCTGTTCCCACCTTAGACATTTTCTATCTCTGTGACCCAGGGCAAGTCATTGAAACTCTCTCAAGAAAGTTTACATTGGGGCAGCTGGGTAGCTCAGTGGATTGAGAGTCAGGCCTAGAGATGGGAGGTCCTAGGTTCAAATCCAGCCTCAAACACTTCCCAGCTGTGTGATCCTGGGCAAATCACTTGACCCCCATTGCCCACCCTTACCACTCTTCCACCTAGGAGCCAATACACAGAATTTAAGGGTTTAAAAAAAAATTAAAAAGGAAATGTAAAAAAAAAAAGAAAGATTATATTCATAAAATTATATTTATATTTATTTTATATACTATATATAATATATAATATAATATGATGATATTATATTATATATTATATATTTATGTATACATTTATAGATGTTTCTTTATAAAAATGGGTAAAAATCACAGGATGATTGTGAAGATCAAATGAGATAATATCTATAAGTTACTTTTCAAACCCTGGCACTATAAATATAAGCTATCAATATTATCTCATTCTATTTTTCACTAAATTGTTTATTTCAAGCTTGACAAACATCTACAAGTAGGATTTCCTTATATAAAGCAGAACAGAAAAAGATGATTAAACATGACACCATGAAACTCCATTACATAGATTTTTAAAGTATACTTTTACCATGATAGTTCCAACATTGTCCTGCTTATATGAATACTTTTCTGATCTTCCTCCTGTCTTTTTCTGTTATTCCTTAAAGTTTCATTGACATTTTTGCTTTCTTTTCTTTTTTGTTTTTCTCCTCTCTTTTCTTCCTTATTTTGCAATCTCTCTCATTCCCTTCTAAAACTCTCTTTCTTCAATCCCCCAAAATGCAAGTTCTGCTTTATAACATTTATAGCAAATTTCCTCCTACCCCCATCCCATGGCTATTCCTTCAACTTGCACATAGAGTTTCACAAATTGACCCCCACCTCAGAAGTCAACTGTTATCTCATTTTCTAAGGACAACTCTTCAGAGTCTCTTTATGTACTTTAGCTTATGAGCCCCCACTGATATGCTTCCCTTGAATAATCAGATAATACACTTAATTAGTTCTTCTCAAAGGCATTTATTCAAATGATATAGCAAGAACAGTAGTTACAAAATGTTTTCCCCACACTCTCCCCACAGATCCAGAAGAGTGGACTCATACTTAGAGTACACTGATGGAGGAACATATATTAGACACATATGTTACATAGGCAACTCATAGCTGCTGGTATTATAGAGACTAGAAATTCTTTCTCTCTTCATAGAATCCTCATTCTAGGTTCTCAGTGTACCATTCACTCCACAGCTATTTCTTCTTTCATGTTAACAATCTCTGTGTCTGTGTATTCCTGCAATGGATATCTCAACTGCCTTCTGGATTCAATGTTTCTTGTAGCTCCCCTTCTAATCTATGTGGCCTGTTTGGGGAAGGATTAAGGAGAGGAGAGAAATGTCCTTTTTCTCTTTTGCAAGAGTTGTCTTTATAAGAAGCTCCCATTCAACTGCTAGACAAGATGTTTCCCAGATCTATGACCAATATGATTACCAATCATGATTCCAGAAAATTGACCATGAAGCACACTTCCCACCTCTAGGCCCAAAAGTGATAAGCTAGAGATGAAGAATGAGATATACATTTTCAGATGTGGCTAATGTGTGGATCTGTTTTGTGTGACTATACAGTATTTATTTTGTACAAGTAAGGATCAGCATGGGTAAGAGGAAGAAAACCAAGAGCAAATCTATGGTAATGATACTTTAAAAAGGAAGAAAATTATATCTGTGAATCATTTTAAAAATTAACATAAGTAAACAAAAGGAAGTTCAAAAGAGGACAGAAACAGGAACTACTATTCTGATTCTGAAATTCTGAAATAAAAAATCCAAAGCCAAGCTATCCATAATGGAAATTCATATGTGGACTTCTTTTGTTGTTATATAGTAATTTCATATTTGTTGGCATTTGTTGAATTCACAACAAGAAAAAGAAGAAAACTTTTCAAAATAAATAAAATGAGGAGGCTAGAATACATAATCTGAAATGTCTTTTTCTTTTTATATCACATTATATAAATTGTTTTTCAGGTCCTATTCACATTCTACATTCTACATCAGTTTAGATATATCCTTCTAGGCTGCTCTGGATCTATCCCTTTTTTCATTTCTTGAAGCACAATAATATTCCAAAGTATTCATATACCATAATTTATTCTAGAGCCTCACCTCCAAAAAGAAATGGGTCAAATGAGGGGGTTAAATTCGAAGTGCTGAAAGACCCTTTTTTGCTTTAAATTCAATGAACACATAAGGAATAAAACTTTCTGAGAATAAACTAAAAATGTATTCTCATGGACCCTTCTTTTCTTTAAGGAATTTTTTTTTAACCCTTAACTTCTGTGAATTGGTTCCTTGGTGGAAGAGTGGTAAGGGTGGGCAATGGGGGTCAAGTGACTTGCCCAGGGTCACATAGCTGGGAAGTGTCTGAGGCCAGATTTGAACCTAGGACCTCCCGTCTCTAGGCTTAGCTCTCAATCCACTGAGCTACCCAGCTGCCCCCTCTTTAAGGAATTTTTAACAGTCTCAACTCCACAGCTTAACCAAGGCCATCATCCTTTATATATGATTCTTCTAGAAAGGTAAGAAGAACTCTTATCTACTGGGACCATAAAAACCTTCAATGATAATTGCCATGAGTTTCTCAGGCAGGGCAGGACTGAGGTGAATGCAACATCCCTGTTCAGCAAAGAACTTTCTCACTGGCTGCAGCCCTCTAATGTGCATTTATGCTTCTGGGTTTGTTCATACATGCTTTTGAAACTTTTGCATCTTATGTAGTTTCTTTGGTGAAGGAAATAAAAACCATCTCATATGTGATACTTGTATTATACCGAGTACATTTGGGGACAGAGTAAAGGACGAAATTCTGTTACTCATATTGTCAGTCAGTCAGTCAAGCCATAAACATTTTTAAAGCGCTTTCTGTGTCAGAAACTGTGCTAATGCTATGAAGGCAAAAAAAGGTCTTTGAATTTTAAGGAACTCACAATCTAAAAATGGAGGAGACAATATGCAAAAAAAAATATGTGTAAATAAGCTATAGACAGGATAAATTAAATTTCACTGAATCTGTGAACCTATCTACGTGGATATTCTTTCCATTGGTTCAGACTGCAACCCATCCATGCCTCCTCATTATATTTTATTTTTATATATATTCTTACATAGATTTCTCACAAAGCATCCACCTATCATGCTGAAACTCCTCCCTTGATACTTTTTTATTTCTAATAAGAAGTGAAGTACTCAAGTTATCCATCTTTCCTCTCTTGCTTTCACTACATGATCAACCCACATCCTTTCCTGATTGTACACTTCCTCAATGATATCCCTAAGACCACTCCTTAAGCACAGACCATCTCTGGAAATATATTGCAGCCTACATGGATCCCAAATATAGCAGGGCCGTCTGGACCCATTCCTAGCCCATCTCCCACAACCATAGTGGAGTGATGCAAGCTGGCCACTGCCTCTGCAGTTGTTATATAGCCTCTAGCTACTCAGCAACCCAGCTGCTTAAGATCTGGAAAAGAAAATTTACCACCCAAGTCTTTGATACTGTCAAATAGTTTGAAAACATGATAAACTGGATCTGGTTTTTATCAGTAGAAATAATTTTAAAAGAGATGCATTAGCATCTGCTTTGCTGCTGCACCCTCAGGACCACAGGTCATTTCCATCTGATTTGCAGATGAAACCCACATGTATTGTCTCTCCCCGTTCAAATGTAATCTGGAGAAAAGACACTGGCTTGCTTTTCTATTTGTATCTTCCATGATTGGTGCATAGTAAGTACTTAAATACTTTTTCATTTATTCATGATGCATCTCTCCAAGGCATGATGAATAGAGTTTTGCTTCTGGAATCAGGAAAACCTGAGTTCAAATCCATCCTCAAACACTAGCTGTGTGATTCTGAGTAAATCATTTAATATCTCAATCCCAATTTTTTAATCTATAAAATGAGGATATTAATAAATAGCCCCTGGTTCTCGGGCTTGATGTAAAGATCAAATGAGATAATGTTTATAAAACACTTTGTAAACTTTACTGCATCATATAAATGCCAACTATTATTATTATTTTCCATTGTCTGTTGTCATTCACAACTAATTCCTTGGAGATTGTGGTTTTTGGAGATCTAGGATAGCACATCATCACCAGGGCAACATTTGTGTTGAAAAAATGGGTACAGCTTAAAATCCTTAAAAACACTGCACTATTTTTCAAATGTAGCCTAGTCTGAACACTCAATTCTGGGCACAATCTATTGTCCATATAAAATTCCTATAATAGATCTGTGCTGATGTACTAAGTCAGATGGCTGGTCCCCCAACTTCATGATAATCTAAACAAAATGCCCTTTTCATCCAGTTCATTATATATACATATATAATTGTTATTATTACATTGATCTCTTTTGAATAATCATGGCACCCCATGGAAAAGATCCTGTTATGATCTGGAATTCAATGCTTTCAGCATAATATCTTGTCTACAGGAGGATCTGAAAGTCCTCACCATCTATGGAAAATCATCTTTCATTTCGATTTTTGTGCAAGGATAAGGCAAATGCATTTGATCAGCATTTGTCTAGATCTATGACATGTTGCTTATCATGAATAATTAGGTTTTTCTCTCTGTGGTTGCATCTGTTAAGTAATCATATGAGAGGTTCCTTGTGGAATGAGAACCTTTAAAGCTTTAGTTTTAGTATAAAGAAAATTTGTGGGAGGAAATATGGCCAAGAGTCAAAAGCAAAAAGGGCAGGGACAGTCTTTTGCTCCTTTTTGTATCCTCAGAGTTTAGCGCAGTACTTGGCACGTAATAGACACTTGATAAATGTTTTATTGACTGATTCATTCATAGGATTGCCTATTGTCTCTTTAAATAATACAATAATGCTGTCAGAAGTGTCTTTATGGAAGTTATCTAGCTTTGTACTCCAAATTATTAGAGATTTGAGAGGAGGGAGCTTTTAAATTCTATTTTTCTTTTTTCAGAAATAGCTGGTGATTTACTGATATACAGCTTTAACCAAAAATTCATTAATAGCATTGAAAATGTCAAGATTTGCTTCTTTTGCCTAGGAGAGGAAAAACAGTTCTTTTCAGAAATTTAGATTTGAATTATCTACCAGATTTCTGTTAGTGGCATCATATGGAAAGAGAGAGTTCCTCTGTGGAGAGAGTTGACTTCACATTTTAAATGTTTCCTTCTGAGGTTAAGTTTCCAGGCTGCACATTACCCTCTGGATGGGAATGTTTGAGATGGTTTATTTTATGTCTTCTGAAACTCTTTGGATTTCTGTAGTTACTCTAAGTCTGTTTTATGTGCCCCTGGATTTATAAGCTGTTAAGTGAATCGTTCCAAATAAAGTCTTCTTTTCTTGAAAAAAAAAAAAAAAAAAAAAGAAAGAAAGAGAGAAGAAATAGTGAGGGATGATTCAGAGCTTCAAGTGTGTGCTTGCTTTAATCTGAGAGCTTGACCTTTGAAGTTAGTGAGTTCCTGAGGTACTCACGAGTTATGTTCATATTGTGGCTACCTTCTAAGATCCTCCCCATTTCTGAAAGGTCATTGCCAAATCTTTCTGGCTCTACTCTCTCAAAAGCTCCTTTCCACCACTTGCCTAGACCCCAACAATATAGTTTAAAATTTTGGACCTTTCTGACTTTATTTTTTTTAACATACAGCTCTTCAATCATCCCCACAATGCATGGGAGACTCAGACAATACAATTATCCTTCCACATCATGATTTTCCTCATTATAATTTCGATATGGTTGGCATAAGAAATCAAATGAGAATTTGGGGGGAGTTTTGTGGTAGCCCCAGACTACATCTGAAGGCCAACAGACAAAACAGAAAAGGTTTAGAAACTAAAGGCTATAAGCCTATGACCAAATAATTTACCAAAATTTTGCAATAAAATACTGGAAACACTCCATAAAATAAAAGCAAAAAATTCAGACTTCTCTAGAATAAAAGGAGGGCCAAAAAACTTTTACTTGAATTTTTCCAGGTCATGGGATGCCGCGTCCCTGACCCCTGCAATGTGGAAGGAATACCTGTATCGAGATTATGAAAAAACAACAGAAAGCAGTTAATGAGGGCTGTATCTTCCTCATTCTTGTTCTAGTTTGACTTCATCTACATTTTGTCATTTTTCCTTACACATACCAGATCCCTATGGGCCACCAACAAGGGGCAAAGAAACCCTTTCTGAATTTTGTATCTAGGGTCCCAGAATTTGGTTTTCTAGAACTATGTCCCTTTTCTCTGTCCTGGCTCCCACTCAGCCCTCTCCCATGCTCTTTGGGCCCTAGGGGCAGATTTCAGGGTTGAACAGCCTAGTGAATCAGTGGAATGGCCCAGGCTTGCAAAGTGACACTCCTTAGATTTACCTGAGCTGTAGTTCAAGAGGAAGAAAATAGTATCAGATGGTCCAAGTCAGGGGAGCCAGTTATGTAAGTTTGCAAACTGAGATTGATATCTTGCTGCTCTGTGATGAGGAATAAGAGCAAGGGTGGTGAACCATAAGCTTATCTGTGGCATACAGATAAATGTACTGTACCCAAAGTCATATACATATATGTCAATATATACATTTATAACAGATGTGTCTGACTCACTTGCATATCCATAGTCTTCCCACTCCCAATCTCATGGGTCTCCTGAAAGCTATTCTCAGGTTCAATCTACTCTAAGTCAGTATCTATTTAAAAGTACAATTCACAGCTCTTCATCCATTTTATCCATCACTCTTTTATTAGACCAATCAGAAAATATATTAATTCAGAGCAAAGAGATTAAATTAAACAGAACATCAAGGTAAAGAATAAGGAAGATTCCATGCCCTCTCCCTTATATATTCAAACACATATATACATATAAACACAAAAACATATATACACACATATACATACTGTATAGATACACACTCCTACAGATTCCTCTACTACCACTCAAAAGAGAAGAAGAAACATACTGAGGTTCCCAAGATCCCCAATCAGCCAGATCACCTCTCTACCACCATAGCTCTTAATTGCTGCTGTCCCACATCATCTCTTGGTCTGCCATCTGCTTCTTCTTCACTGAGCTAGACAGCCTTTTCCCCACAGGGTAAATACAATAGTCTATGGTGAGTTGGCTCTTAGGTTCAAAGCTGTATCAGCCCCCTTGTGAGTCAAACAGTGCATGCATTCAGATTGATTAACAAAAGTCCTTCAGGCTAGATCTGTCTTTTTGACTAACCTTGTTTTCCTCCTAGTGGGAAGTTCCCTAAACTAGCTCAAGATGGTTTGGGACGAGTAAGTTGTAGTTTCTGGCAGCTAGCACCAGTGCCATCCAGACAGCTTACCTACAGCTTTACTTAGTAATATCATAGGAGCAAGGTAAAATTGACAACTTTTGCCTTGAATTCCTGAACTCATACCCAAATTGTTTTCCATATATATGTTTCACAGAAACATAGAACCTCAGAGATAGAAGAGACACCAGAAATGCAGATCCAAATTCCTCATATTATAGGAGGGGAAAATAAGTCCCAGAAGGGGAAAAATGATTCACTGATGGTCACATAGCTGGCTAATTCCTTGTGGTTTAAGTAAAATGCATTTTGCTTCAGAACTGGATGAACTTTGAGTGAAATTAAACTCTGTTAATAAATAAATATCTTGCTGCCGTGCATTTTTGCCAGGGTACCAGTTATAGTGAAATGGAGCATTAAATTCCTCTCAAAGCAGTTAACACTACATCTTGGACACAGTAATAGATTTGAGTGCTCCTAGTTCTTTCCCAGGTGTTTCAGTAATGACTAAGGTAAAATTTAGGAACCTTTTGTGTCTTGAGAAAATGTCTTTCATTTGGTATAATTTCTTCCTTGGGGGCTTCCCCCTAGACTTATTACAGATAAATATTCTGCTCTCAGAGCCATTCAACTGTTTGTTTATTGACTGACTCATTCCAGTCTCCAGAAAGAATCTATCGGAATTACTGCAAATACAAAATCATAAAAGAGGCAAGGTTTATCTTTGGTACCCACTAGTTTCCCCTTTCATCTCCCAGAAACCTTTTGCTCCTTCTTCTCTGTACTGAGGAAATGATCTCATATCAATATTAGACTTTAGCATAAATGAAAGTATCTCTCCTCCCTTGCCTGTTTTCATTATAATATATATTCTATGAGATATAGACTCTAGTCTTAAATAAAATATATATATATAAAGGAGATGTAGACTCTCATCCTAAACGGAATATATATAAAAGAGATGTAGACTCTAGTCTTAGATGGAATATATATAAAAGAGATATAGACTCAGCCCTAAAATGGAATATATATATATATATAAAGGATTTGTAGACTCTTATCCTAAATGGAATATATATAAAAGAGATGTAGACTCTAGTCCTACACTGATGTGTCGTCATGGCATAGAGGTTATCCAAGATCTTAAAGGCCATGACAGTAGAGTCTAAGTTCAAGCAGGTCCTACTCACAGTGGAAAGGCTTCACAATAGCAACAGACTATGTGCCTTTTATTGATGGACAGACCTAGCTAAGTTCTGAGCAGTAGTCATATTTTCTGCAGTGATGCAGAATTAATTCTAGTGCCTTACCTCTGTTGATTACTTGCTACTTATCTTGTACACAGTTTTATTGTTGTTCAGTAATTTTTTAGTCATTTCTGACTCTTGGTGACCCTATTTGGGATTTTCTTCACAAAGATTCTAGATTAGTTTTCTATTTCCTTCTCCATCTCACTTAACAGATGATTTCAGAAACTGAGGCAAATAGGGTTAAGTTGACTTGCTTAAGATCACACAACTAGTAAGTGCCTGAGGTCAGATTTGAATTCAGTAAAATGAATCTTCCTGACTCCAGGTTTGGTGCTCTATCCACTATGCCACTTGAGTGCCCACATAAACTATATATTTGTATAATTTGTATATATTTACTTGTTCATCTCCTCCACTAGATTGTGAACTGCTTCAAGTCAGGGACTATCTTTTGCCTCTTTTAAAAAATCCCTAGTGGGGCGTTTGGGGGAGAGGGAAAGAACATGAAATATGTAACTATGGGGAAATATTCAAAACACAAATAAACAAACAAACAAACGAATGAATAAATGAGTGGCCAAGCAGATAAATAAATAAATGGATGAGTGAATGAATGAATAAATAAATGAGTGAATAATAAATATATATCTAGTGCTTAAACACATAACACAATGCCTGGGACATAGTAGGTGTTTAAATATTGATCTATTAATTGGTTTAGTCATAGCCACTCATAAAAATCATCTATTAAGCCACAAAAGGATGGTGATCTACATTGGTAGAAGAGTTCCCATGGGGACAAAATCATAGGTCATTGGAGTTCTTAAGGAACCTCAGACCATCCATCCAGGTAGAGTGGATACAGAGCTGGCCTTGGAGTTAGAAAGATCTTGGTTCAAGTTCAATCTCTCCTATACTAGCGTGTGATCATAGGCAAGTCACAACTCCTCAGTGCCCCCAGGGAACTCTCTACAGATATAAATTACAGAAAAGTTAATAGTCAGCATTTGTGGAAGGTGTTTCCACAGCAAGAGTTCTCTGTACTTGGGAAATTGGAGATGTGGAATAACAAAAGCTGCAGAATGAAAAACTTCATTCCCAGAAATAAGATGAGAGGCAGCTAGATAGTTCAGTGGATAGAGTGCTAGACTTGCAGTCAGAAAGACGGTAGATGACATCCAACCACAGACACTTATTAGTACGTGACTCTGGGCAAGTTTTTAAACTTTTGTTTGCCTTAATCTACCAGACAAGGAAATTTCTTTCTTCCTTCCTTTCTTTCTTCCTTCCTTTCTTTCTTCCTTTCTTCCTTTCTTTCTTCCTTCCTTTCTTTCTTCCTTCCTTTCTTTCTTCCTTCCTTTCTTTCTTCCTTCCTTCTTTCCTTCCTTCCTTCCTTCCTTCCTTCCTTCCTTTCTTTCTTCCTTCCTTTCTTTCTTTCTTCCTTCCTTCCTTCCTTCCTTCCTTTTTTTTGCTAAGCAAACCAAATGTGGGATCACTTTCTTTATCTTTTCTTTTTTTTATTTATGGACAGTACAGTAGAGAGAGCACTGGGTCTGAAGTCTGGAAGATTCATCTTCTTAAGTTCAAATCTGGCCCCAGATATTTCCTAGCTGTGTAACTCTGTTTGTCTAACTTACTGAAATCATCTGTAAAAGGAAATGGCAAACCACTCCAGTATCTTTGCCCCATGAAAAGTACAGTGCATTGAGTTCTGAAGTGAATGACTAAACAACAACGACAAAGAAATGGGATGAGAAGATGAGGGAAGAGTGTTCTGGAGATATTTTTTTCCCATACTGGGCAGGCCTATGGCTTCTTGGTGGAAGAGTGGTAAGAGTCGGGCAATGGGGGTCAAGTGACTTGCCCAGGGTTACACAGCTGGGAAGTGTCTGAGGCTGGATTTGAACCTAGGACCTCCCATCTCTAAGCCTGACTCTCAATCCACTGAGCTACCCAGCTGCCCCCAAAACCATTGACTATTAAGATTGGTCTGGGTAATTTCTTCTTAATATTTTGTATTTTCTGTTCAGTCAATTTGTATTGTTCAAGAATAGAATTTACCTCATTGCTTTCTTGAATTAAATTATCATGGAAAATAAAGATTTTAGGTTCTAGTAACTTTCCAAAAAATTGTGGTTTCATGTTAAAATTATGTAAACCCTGGTTTTGGTGTGGCCTTGTTTTAGTTAAAACTCTAGGTTTCCATTTCCTCCATGAAGTGGGGGGGCCAGGGGGGCTTTGTGCTATATGTCCTTTTCCTTATACCTATTCTGAATACATAATACATAAGATGCCCATAGCAACTTCTTGTCCCAGTTTGCTTATCTTTATTTCAAATCATTGTGAAAGAAAATTGGAATCTGTTGGTTCCATCTCTTTGTTGCTAAAGAGATAAGCATTCTATTTCCATCTACATATTTAATTGTATGAGGATGAATTACAGCCCCACTAGGAAGAATAAAACATTTTCCATCACTCAGACTCTCTAAGGGATAAACATGACAGAAAGATAGAGATTTCCAAAAACTGGCTTTGAAAATTGCTGCTACTGAAAAGGACAATTTTGGGTTTTGTTGGTTTGGTTTTTTACCAAATAACAGGATAGAAAGATAGAAAGGATCTCAGAGATCATTTAATGAAGTCTCTACGTTTTATATGTAACACGTGTTCCGCTCAACCTTGGAGTCTCCACAGTATTAGGATTCAGTTTGAAGACTATATATGGCTTGGGCACTTATTCAGTGCATATCAAATAGGAACCACAAATCAATAGAGCAAAGCATTTTAGAAGCATTCTTTTGTGGTTCAGTCATTTCAGTCGGATCCAACTCTTCATGACCCCATTTGGAGTTTTCTTGGCAAAGATGTTGGTGTGGTTTGCCATTTTCTTTCCTGGCATATTTTTACAGATGAGGAACTGAGGCCAATAGGGTTAAGTGACTTGCCCAGGGTCATACAGCTAGGAAGTTTCTGAGGCCACATTTGGACTCAGGAAGATGAGTCTTCCTGACTCTAAACCTGGCACTCTAGGCATTGAACCACCTAATTGACTTTAAGAAGCATTCTAGTAAAACATTTTTTTGAAAAATGAAAAGCAATAAAACAACTCAGTAGGATTATTCTTTACTCCCACGAACAAATGAGAAGCTCCTACAGGCTTTTACATCAATAGAGAAAAGGAACAAATTGCTCTTGGGGAAGCTCATATTCCAGTAAAATTGCAGATGTCACTCTTCTCCAAGAAGCCTAAGCTTCTTATCCTAAGCTATCATTTGCTAAAGCTCTGCTTTCAGACCTAAAATTTGTTGAAGTTCCATCTCCAAATCTATGACTCACTGAAGCTCCTCACCTGCACCTCATCTCAGAAGTTAACTTCACTAAGGCTGCTGCCCCAGGCTGTCTTTTTTAGCTCTTGAAGCCTCCTGTCTTTCTTCTTTTTTCACTTTCTATTCCTTTTATTTTTCTTCAATTACATGTAGAAACAATTTTTTAACAATCATTTTCTGATCTTTTGCAATCCAAATTCTCTCCTTCCCTCATCTTCTTCCCCCTCCCCAAACAGTAAACAATCTGATAAAGGTTATTCCAGTATCATCATGCAAAACAAATTTCCAGGTTCTTCACATTGTGAAAGAAGACATGCATTGCACAAGTAAGAAAAAACTCATGAAAGAATGTGACAGTTTAAATGGCTGTGGCTAGCATTTTTCATCATGAGTCCCTTGGAGTTTCTTGGATTCTTATATTGCTGATAATAATTTAGTCCATCATGGTCGATCATAATATTTCTGTTATTGTATACACTGTTCTCCTGTTTCTGCTCACTTCACTTTACATCAGTTCATACAAGTTGTTCCAAGTTTTTTCTGAAATCATCCTATTTGTCTTTTCTTACAACACAATAATATTCCTTTACAACCATATACCACAACTTGTTCAGTCATCCCCCAATGGATGAACATCTCTTCAGTTTACAATTTTTTGCCACCACACTATATAGCTGCTATAACTATTTTTGTACATATAGGTTCTTTTGTTTTATCTATGATCTCTGACATACAGACTGAGTATTTTAGGATCAAAAGTCATACAGTTTTGTGGTCCTTTGGGTATGGTTCCAAATCACTTTCCAGAATGTGTATTAGTTCACATTTTCACCAATAGTATTTCAACATTTCAGTTTTCCCACATCCCCTCCAGCATTTACCATTTTCCTTTTTTTCCCCTTTCTCATAGGTGTGAAGTGGTATCTCATAGTTGTTTTAATTGCCTTTCTTCTTACTGTTGCTACCTGTGTTAGTCAGGAGCCTGGGCAGTGTGCCTTGTGGGCTATTTGCCACATTGTTGGATCTGTCTTCCCATCAGCTGTTGTTGTTTGTCCTTCAACTTGCTGTGAGATGGGCTTTAAATAAGGTAGACTTGCACAAAGTCATTGGCTTCACTCTCTCTTCCAGAGTTTTCCAAGCCCAGTGGCAGAACAAAAGTCAGGACAACTGGCAAAAGCATGGGATGCACCGGATGACCCTGGCATCTTCTATGTTCGACTAAGCTCATAGCACCACTTTTGTAGCCATTGGAACAAATTGTTCTCATCTGACCATTCTGATGGTGGAAATCTTCACATACTTGGAGTATCCCCTTAACACACCAATAGATTTGAGAGCTGTCAGTTACCCTCAACCTGGTTTATCCCATCTGCCCAGATAGTTTTACCAGGATGTAGCTGCTGAGCTTCTTGGAGCTACAGGTGAAGTAGGTGAGTGAAAGGTGGACATAAAAAAAAATTCAGTGAAAAGATAAAAAACAATTCTATAAGGGGATAAACCTAGAGCCCAACCCCACTGAGGGCAGCATACTGTTCAGTGAAATGAGGATCAGTCTTTACCTTTTTTGTTCTTCAGTTTTAAATGCAACCCTGATAAGAGCTCAGCAAGCCCTCACACCAGAGATGCTAGTCCTCTCTGAGCAGCACCACAAATATTACCCATATAGCAGTGCTGAGGTAATATCCAAAAATGTCTGCTCAAGCCATTGGGAGACTTTCTCTATTTCCCCTTTCAAGGGGGAGCCCGCCAACTCATATCTGGGTTGGAGTGAATGACACACTTCTTTCTCATCTCAGAGGGCAGGCATCATTGCCTCTCCATAGTACCCATGTCTTACACTGGATTTTGGTACTTCCCAGATTCTTCTGAAATTTCTTTGTCTTTTTTTAATCACATAATATTTATTTCATTATATTCATATTCTGTAATTTGTTCAGTCATTCCTCCAGGATTGGGTACTCTTTTAGTTTTCAGTTCTTTGTCAATGCAAAAAATTGCTGCAATAAATATTTTTGTACATATGGTAACTTTTCTTCTTTAGGGGTATGGGACTATTAGTGGCATTGCTAAGGTCAAATTACACTTTAGTAACTCTGGAAATTATTTCCCTTAATGGATAGACCAATAATTAATTGATTTCCATCAATAGTGCATTGATGTGCCTGCTTTCCTACAATTCCTACAGTACCTATCATTTTGCTTTTTTGTCATCTTTGTCACTCATGCATATGAGGCAAAATGTCAAAGCTGCTTTATTTATATTTCTCTATTAGTAACTTGGAGGATTTATTTATATGGTTGTTGATGTGTTTCTTCTCAAAACAGCCTGTTTATATCCTTTGACCTTATCTTATTTAGGGAAGGGATCTTACTCTTACACATTTAAACGTGTTTCTTATATATTTTAGAAATGAGACCTTTATCAATGAAATTTGCTACAAAGATTTCCCCCCCTCCCAGCTGTTTCTCTCCTAATCTTAACTGCTCTTATTTGTTTGGGCAAAAAACTTTTAAAAGTTTATTTAATCAAGGGCAGCTAGATGGCTTGAAGGAGAGAGCACCAGGCCTGGAGTTGGGAGGACTTGGGTTCAAATCTAGGCTCAAATATTTCCTAACTGTGTGAGCCTGGGCAAGTCACTTAACCCCAGTTGCCCAATTACTGCTCTTCTACCTTAGAACCAATACACAAAACTGATTATAAGGCAAAAGGTAAGGGTTTAAAAAAAAACTTATGTGATCAAAATTTTATCCTGTGTAATCCTCTTTATCTCTTGTTTAGTCATGAAAGCTTCCCTTATCAATAGATCTAAAAGGTAATTTCTTCCTCGCTTAATAATTTGCTTATGATATCACCTTTCATATCTGTCATTTTTTCATTTGGAGCTTATCTTGTTATACAAATACACACCCTTTTCCATTGGTCCCTCCAATTTCTGGAAGGGACTCCATCTTGCCATATAATTTATCTTGAAACTTTGATAAGTCTCAAGAAGGTGACAAAAACACTACAGAGGGGAAGAGCAAAGCTGGGTGTCTCTGCTGGCATCTTTACTGTCACGGCAAAACCTTTTTCTGCTTCATAAATATATGAGGTTAAGTGACTGAGTTAGAGGACCAATGGCCAAATTCTGCCTTTGACACTTAGCATCTGCGTGATCATGGACAAATCTTTTAACCATCGGCATAGGCATAGAGCCCCCTTAGACTCCTCAATTGTAAAATGAGGGAATTATCAGTCAATAAACATTTATTAAGTACCTGATGTGGAACAAGTACTATGCTAAGTGCTAGATAATAATACTGGTATAAATACTGTGCAGGTGGAAAATTTGCCACACCTGAGCTACATTCCCAGCATCCTTTTAAGTTACATCCTCATTTGACGTACAGGGAGCTTGGGAGATAAATTTGGCTGAGACTCATGCTACAGGGCTCTTTTTTGGGAGCTTGTGCTTTGCTTTGATAAAGTGCTGCAGGTGTGAGTTTTTGGTTCTCTTTGCTTTGCTCACTTTACTGAAAGAATCCTTTTCCTTTTCTTTTATTCCTCTTTTTTGTTTATTATTAAATTATATATATATATTTAAAACACTAGGAGTATTTATTTATTTTTACTCCTACAATATAGCCCCTCAAGATTTGCAAAGTACTTACAAGTGTTATCTCATTTGATCCTTACAACAACCCCCAAAGGCAAATGTTTTTATTATTCCCATTTTGCAGATGAGGGAGCTAAGGCAGATAGAAGTTTAGTGACTTGCCCAGGGTCACCCAATGAGCATCTGAATTCAACTCCAAATCCATCTCTTATCCACTGAACCACCTCTCTCTCTCTCTTATGGATTTTATTTTATGCATTTATTAAACATTTTGAGAAGAAGTTTTACCAGATTGCCAAAGGGGCCCATTAACAAACCACTGCTCTATGATCAAATATAAATCTATCTCTTTAGCATTTAAAGCCCTTCCCGACTTAGTTCCAACCTTCTTTTCCAGCTTTATTATCCGTTCCTCCCTTCATACACTCTTTGATACAATCAAGCTGGGGGTCTTGCTATTCCTCACATACCACATTCCAGTCTCCCCTCTCCATCCATTTATAAAACTTTCCCTTAATTCTTGGAATGCACTACCTACCCCTCAGCCTCAGTTTCTTAGAATCCTTCAAACCATAGTCCTAAGTCAATGCTTAACATTCCCACTCCCTGCCCCCAATTATCTTGTATTTGTTTGTTTAATTATTTATTTAACCCTTACCTTTTGTCTTAGAATCAATACAAGCATCAGTTCCAAGGCAGAAGAGTGGCAAGGGCCAGGCAATGAGGATTAAATGACTTGCCCAGGGTTACACAACTAGAAAGAGTCCAAGGCCATATTTGAACCCAGGTCCAGATTTGGCACTCTATTCACTGCCCCATCCATCTGTATTTATTTTGATTACATTTTGTTTATAAACATGTTATATCCTTCATAAGAATGTAAACTCCTTAGATGAATTTGAGTGAGGAGCAGAGACCAGATTTCCTGCCAGCTCAGGGACTTCTCTAAATAGTTATATTCTCAACCTCAAAAATGAAAGAAGCTTAACGGGTCTTCTAGTCCAACCCATATCTGATGAACAGTCTACAAAATGCCTCACTACAGATTTCATTTCCAAAGATGCCTGCATTCACTTTTTGGATGTTGCTTTTAAAACCTTAACTTAGTGTAGATAATTTTTTTAAAAATTATGGTACCAAGGACAGCTTTGTAGCTGGTTTCTCATTTCTCCATTTTGAGTCTTGAGACCTCACCTGTAAAATGAGAATGTTGACCCAGTTTACATGCCAGCTCTAACGTTCCACAATGCTATGTTGACTCAGTCAAGATGCCAAATCAAGTCAACGGCACCTACTAGGTGCCAAGGTAGATGGCACAGTGGACGGTGTGTCAAATCTGTAGTCAAGAAGACTCATTTTACTCAATTCAAATCTGACCTCAAACACTAGCTGTGAGATCCTGGACAAGTCATTTGCCTCAGTTTTCCCATCTATGAAATGAGCCAGAGAAGGAAATGGCAAATCACTCCAGCATCTTTGCCAAGAAAACCCCAACTCGGGTCATGAAGAGTTAGTCAAGACTAAACAACAACAAATGTGTCAGGCACTGAGCTAAGTGATGAGAGTACAAAGAAAAGGGAAAAACACCCCAACAACCCTGCTTTCAAGGAGCTCATAGCCCAGTGAGAGAGATAACTTACAAAGAACTATGAACAAATAAGTTCTATGCAGGAAAAAATTGGAGATAATTATCAGAGAAGGTACTCCAGTTAATGGGGACTGGGAAATGAAATCCCCAAGCATGAGATGGATTATAAACTTCATCAGGCTAGAGATCAAGTTCTGCTCAGCCCTAGAACAATGCAGAGGAAGTTAGGAGATCTCAATAAAGGTTTATTTTTAAATATCTCAGATATCCAGTAGGGTATCACATTGATGAGTTCTTTAGGTTTCAAGGCAGCGATGGAGAGGGCTTTGTGTTCAGGCAAATCATGGTCACAAGCAAGCTCTAGATTAATCCTGGAAGTAGAGGAATGATAAGGATAAGTATTAAAATAACATGAAAAATCCCAAGACCTTAAATTTGTCATCTGTTTTGTCTACCTTGTCAGGTTCAGGTTTAGGTAAAATTGTGAAGTGAAGATTTGTATTTGAAGTCAGAAGACTTTGTTTCCTATCCCAGCTCTGGTGTTCTTGCTATGGTTCAGTCAATTTTCAGTCATGTCTGACTTTTCATGACCCCATTTGGGGTTTTCTTAGCAAAGATGCTAGAGTGGTTTGCTGTTTTCTTCTTCAACTCATTTTATAGATGTGGAAGCTGAGTCAAAGAGGGTTAAGTGATTAGACCAGGGTCATACAGCTAGGAAGTGTGTGAGGTCTATTTTGAACTCAGGAAGATGAGTCTTCCTGTCCAGCACTCTGTCCCCTACACCACCTAACCTTCAGCAAATCATTTAACCTTTCCATATCTCAGTTTCCTTTCCTAAAATAGAATAAATAACTCCTGCACTCTCAATCTCAAAGGTTATCTATGTAAATATAGTTATAACAATTCTTATTATTAGTTTTTAGCTTCTTTTCTGTCTCTACTTTCTTTTCTTTTTTTAAAAAAACCGGTACCTTCCATCTTAGAATCAATACCATGTATTAGTTCTAAGGCAGAAGAGTAGTAAGGGCTAGGCAATGGGAGGTGGGGGGGTTAAGTGACTTGTTCAGGGTCATATTGCTGGGAAGTGTCTGAGGTTCAATTTGAACCCAGGACCTGGCTCTGTCCACTGAACCATCTAGCTGCCCCTCTGCCTCTACTTTCAGTACTGTTCCATTGTTAGGTACCATTCATTTCCCAAATCAAGTCCTTTAGAACTCTCAGCTAGTTGTCAGCTATTGCATCAAGGGTTATCTTATACAGATTCCTCCCATTGATATATGTATTTTGATAAAGATACTTGTATAATCTTCCACGAATTTCTTAAATGGTACTGTTCCAAGGAGACATATGTTATACAAGTAACCATGCTCTGGTGTGATCATTTATTTATTTTATATTTAAATTTTTTTCTTAATTCAAAGATTTTATTTTCTCAATTACGTATAATAACAATTTTTGACACACATTTTCTGAAATTATAAGACCCAAATTGTCTCCCTTCCTTCCTTCCTTCCTTCCCCCCTCCCTTAGATGGTAAACAATTTGATCTGAGTTATACATGTATTATCATTCAAAACATATTTCCATCTTGGTCATTGATGTGAGAGAATACTCATACAAAACCAAATTCCAAAATAAAACTGTAAATGAACTAATGTGGAAGAGAGCATGCTTTGATCTGCATCTGACTCCCAACAGCTTTCCTTCTCTTTCTTTTTTTCTTTCTCTTTTTTTTTTTAATAACCCTTACCTTCCATCTTAGAATTAATACTATATATTGATTCCAAGGCAGAAGAGCAGGAAGGGTTAGGCAATGGGGGTTAAGTGACTTGTTCAGCATCACACAGGTAGGAAATGTCTGTGGCCAGATTTGAGTCCAGGACCTCCTGTCTCTAGATCTGACTCTCAAACCACTGAGCCACCCAGCTGCCCCACTAACGGTTCTTTCTCTAGAGATGGATAGCATTCTTTGTCATAAGTCCTTCAAAATTATCCTAGATGATTATTTCAGCGTGATAATTACAAAGAAGAGATTCAAATAAAATGCTATGAGAAATTTAAGGAGGAAAAAAAAATTAACTAGGTGGTGCAGTTGATAGAGTGCCAGACTTGGAGTCAGGAAGACTCATCTTCCTGAGTTCAAATCTGGCTTCAGACACATACTAGCAATGTGATCCCGGGCAAGTCACTTAACCATGTTTGCCTCAGTTTCCTTGTTGTGAGGATCAAATGAGATGATAATTATAAAGCACTTAGCACCATGTCTGGCACATAGCAAGTGCTATATAAATATTAACTGCCGTTTTTAATTTTTATATAATAAATATATAAATTATATGATTTCTCAGTAACTTGCCTATTAATATTATTAGATTATATATTTTACTATAATTATATTTATTCTCATTAAAATTATTATTATTATATCATTTTTTGTTGCTAGCCTCAAGGAATATGGAGAGCCATTTAGGAAAGGCTGAAGCAAAGAAGCAGGGTCCAAGTTAGGTATTCTAATATTTGACAATAATAATAATAATGCGGACATTTCTCTATCACTTTAAGGTTTACAAAGCACATCATAAATATGATCTCATTTTATCCCCACAAATAACCTTGAGAGATAGGTGCTATCATTACGCTCATTTTACAAATTAAGAAATTGAAGCAATATGACTTGTCCAGTGTCACACAGCTAGTGTCTGCCACCAGATTTGAGTCCAGTTCTTCCTGATTCCAGTCTAGGACCTCCTGTGATCTTGTTGTTACTATGTGCCTAGTCAGGCAATCCAATTTATACCACCTATACCAGTGATGATGAATCTTTTAGAAACCAAATGCCTAAACTACAAACCTCACACCACATGTGAGCCCCCTGCCTTTGCCCAGACAGGGGAGGGAGGAAGTGCTCCCATTGGGCAGCTGGGCAGAGGGACCAGTGATGGGAGAAATGCCCTCAGATGCAAATGGAGAGGGGGAAGGGAGCAGCCCCCTCTGGCATGCTCTGGCATGTATGCCATAGCTTCACCAACACAGACTTATACTATACCACCTAACTACCTTTGATTAGGACTAAGACTCAGATTATCCTAAGTGCTACTGATTTGCCATCCCTCTCAGAAATCAGATTTTATCACTTTGTTCGACCCGAATGAAGGCAAAAAGGAGGCCAGAGAAACAAGGGGAGACATAGACGTATCGGTTTATTAGAGTGTATCCTACTCTAATTTAAATGCTTCATGACATCTTTTCCATCTCTCCTCAACTTGGCCATCCAAGTCTCAGCAGTCCTCCAAAGACTATGCTCTAATAAAGCCCTTCTTCTTCAAGATCACAGATTGATCTTTGCTTCGAACTTCTATGGCATCTTACAGTTTTTGAACTTCTTATCTAATCAAATATTACCCTGTGACCTATCTTTTACTGCAACTGAACTCATCTCTTTTATGGCTGTTTCTTTTTAAGTCTCTGTCAGTTAATTAGTTAATGAGGATCAGGATGGAGTTCTACTTTATCTCTCTAAGTAGTATCTGACTAGGCACATAGTAACAACAATAAATCCTTGTTGATTGAAAACAATTGCTGGTTAGAAGTGAAATCTTTAACTGCCAAGTGTCAGTCAGCAAACAAGAGTCTAATTTCATTTACCTGGGAATAAAAGGAGTGAAGACCAAAGGAAGTGGCTCCTAAACTGTGTTTCTTACTTATTCCTTGCCTGATCCAGTTCCCCCAACACTGGGGTGAAGAGTTATTACTCACAGAGGAAAAGGAATAACAGAGGACAGCTAGATGGGACAGTGGATGAAGCCCTGGGATTAGAATCAGGAAGATTTGTCTTCTTGAGTTCAAATCTGGCCTCAGACATTCCTAGCTGTGTGATCCTGGGCAAGTCACATAACCCTATTTGCCTCAGTTTCCTCATCTATAAAATGAGCTGGAGAAGGAAATGGCAAACCACTCCAGTACCTTTGGCAAGGAAACCCCAAATAGAGTCACAAAGAGTTAGACATGACTGAATACAACACCATACTTTTCCCAAACCATAATAAAACATAACTGCGATGACAAACATCTGAAAGCGAAGGTCCAATTTAAAGTCTGTAGTAGATGAACTTTGTGATTCACTGGAAATGGCTAAGATCATAGAATCCTCGAGTTAGAACTTGAAGAAACCTTAGCATCTCTTCAAGACCTTAGAGGATCTCATCCATTTCCCTCATTTTCGTCAACAAGCATCCAGTAAGCTCTTACTGTATAAGCCAGGCACCATGCCAAATACTAGGGCTACAGATCCAAGCAAAAAGAAAGATAATCTCTGTCCTCATTGTTGTATAGTCTTTTTTTTTTTTTGGCCTTCTATTTAATTTTATTTTGAATTCAATTTAATTTTTTTTTAATTTAAACATTTATTAATATTCATTTTTAACATGGTTACATGTTTCATGCTCCTACTTTCCCCTTCACCCCCCGCACTCCACCCACCCATGGCCGTCGCACATTTCCACTGGTTTTGTCATGTGTCCTTGATCAAGACCTATTTCCAAATTGTTGATAGTTGCATTGGTGTGGTAGTTTCGAGTCCACACCCTCAATCATGTCGACCCCAACCCATGCGATCAAGCAGTTGTTTTTCTTATATGTTTCCTCTCCTGCAGTCCTTCCTCTGAATGTGGGCAGCATTCTTTACCATAAATCCCTCAAAATTGTCCTGGGTCATTGTATTGCTGCTGGTACAGAAGCCCATTACATTCTATTTTACCACACTATATCAGTCTCTGTGTACAATGTTCTTCTGGCTCTGCTCCTTTCGCTCTGCATCAGTTCCTGGAGGTCTCTCCAGTTTGCCTGGAACTTCTCCAGTTTGTTATTCCTTTTAACACAATAGTATTCCATCACCCGCATATACCACAGTTTGTTCAGCCATTCCCCAATTGAAGGACATACCCTCCTTTTCCAGTTTTTTGCCACCACAAAAAGCTCAGCTATAAATATTTTCGTACAAGTCTGTTTATCTATGATCTCTTTGGGGTACAAACCCAACAATGGTATGGCTGGATCAAAGGGCAGGCATTCTTTTATAGCCCTTTGAGCATGATTCCAAATTGCCAGCCAGAATGGTTGGATCAGTTCACAACTCCACCAGCAATGCATTAATGTCCCAATTTTGCCACATCCCCTCCAACATTCATTACTCTCCCTTTCTTTCATTTTAGCCAATCTGCTAGGTGTGAGGTGATACCTCAGAGTTGTTTTGATTTGCATTTCTCTAATTATTAGAGATTTAGAACACTTTCTCATGTGCTTATTGATACTTTTGATTTCTTTACCTGAAAATTGCCTATTCATGTCTCTTGCCCATTTATTAATTGGGGAATGGCTTGATTTTTTTATACAATTGCTTTAACTCCTTGTATATTTGAGTAATTAGACCCCTGTCAGAGTTTTTCGATATAAAGATTTTTTCCCAATTTGTTGTTTCCCTTCTGATTTTGATTACATTGTTTTTGTTTGTACAAAATCTTTTTAGTTTAATATAATCAAAACCATTTAATTTACATTTTGTAATTTTCTCTAACTCTTGCTTGGTTTTAAAGTCTTTCCTTTCCCAGAGATCTGACAAGTATACTATTCTGTGTTCACTTAACTTATTTATAGTTTCCCTCTTTATATTCAAGTCATTCACCCATTCTGAATTTATCTGGGTGTAGGGTATGAGATGTTGATCTAAACCTAATCTCTCCCATATTGTTTTCCAAATTTCCAAGCAGTTTGTGTCAAATAGTGGATTCATGTCCCAAAAGTTGGGCTCTTTAGGTTTATCATACACTGTCTTGCTGATGTTGTTTACCCCAAGTCTATTCTACTGATCCTCCTCTCTTTCTCTTAGCCGGTACCATATTGTTTTGATGACTGCTGCTTTATAGTATAGTTTAATATCTGGTACTGCTAGGCCCCCTTCCTTCACATTTTTTTTCATTATTTCCCTTGATATTCTTGATCTTTTGTTATTCCAAATGAAATTTGTTATAGTTTTTTCTAATTCAGTAAAGAAGTTTTTTGGTAGTTTGATAGGTATGGCGCTAAATAGGTAAATTAATTTGGGTAGAATTGTCATTTTTATTATGTTAGCTCG
>NC_058131.1:462653696-462759138 GCF_016433145.1 Gracilinanus agilis
TTCTAGTCTTATTTATTAATTCAATAGTTCTTTTACTTTTGATTTTATTAATTTCTCCCTTGATTTTTAGTATTTCTAATTTAGTTTTCATCTGGGGATTTTTAATTTGCTCACTTTCTAATTTTTTGAGTTGCATGCCCACTTCATTAATCTCTGCCCTCCTTAATTTGTTAATATATGCACTCAAGGATATAAAAATTTCCCCCTGAGTACTTCCTTGGCTGCATCCCACAGAGTTTGGAAGGATGTCTCATCATTGTCATTTTCTTCAATGAAATTATTGATTGTTTCTATGATTCCTTCTTTGACAAATTGGTTTTGGAGAATCATATTATTTAATTTCCAATTACTTTTTGATTTACCTGTCCAGGTGTCCTTACTAATTATTATTTTTATTGCATTATGATCTGAGAAGGTTACATTTATTATTTCTGCTCTTTTGCATTTGTTTGCAATGATTCTATGCCCTATAACATGGTCAATCTTTGTGAATGTGCCATGTGCAGCTGAAAAGAAGGTGTATTCCTTTTTGTCCCTATTTATTTTTCTCCACATATCTATTAAATCTAATTTTTCTAGGACTTCATTCACCTCTCTTACCTCTTTCTTATTTAGTTTTTGGTTTGATTTATCTAGATCTGACAGAGGAATATTTAGATCTCCCACTAGTATGGTTTTACTATCTATTTCCTTCTTGAGCTCTGCCAGTTTCTCCTTTATGAATTTGGATGCTATGCCACTTGGTGCATACATATTGAGCAGTGTTATTTCCTCATTGTTTATACTGCCTTTAATCAGGATGTAATGACCTTCCCTGTCTTTTTTAATCATATCTATTTTTACTTTGGCTTTGTCAGAGATCATAATAGCCACTCCTGCCTTCTTTTTCTCATTTGATGCCCAAAAGATTTTGCTCAAGCCCTGAACCTTAAACTTGTGTACGTCCACCCGCCTCATATGTGTTTCTTGTAGACAACATATGGTAGGATTTTGGTTTCTAATCCACTCTGCTATTTGCTTCCATTTTATGAGCGAGTTCATCCCATTCACATTCAGAGTTATAATTATCAGTTGTGCATTTGCTGACATTTTCATATCCTCCCCTATTCCTACCCCTTTTTCTTATACTATTTCCTTTTAAACCAGTGGTTTGCTCTGAAGCCACTATCCCTTATCCCCTCCCTTGATTAACTTCCCTTCTACCCCCTCCCTTATTTTTCCCCTCTTTTTGTTTTTAAAGGCCTTGTGAATTCCCTCCCCCTTCTTCTCCTCTCCCTTTTTTTGACCTCCCCACTCCCCTGCTCCCCTTGGTTTATCCCTTCTGACTTTCTCAGAAGGGTTAGATAAGAGTTTTATGTCCCAATGGATAGTATAGTTACTCTTCCCTCTCCAGGTTGATTACACTGAGAGTAAGGTTTGATTATTACCTCTTAATGCTCTCTTCCTCTCCTTCTTATAATAGTATTTGTCCCCTCTCCTTCCCATGCCTTCTTTGTGTGTAATAGAATATCCTATTTTTCTTATTCACTCAAGTTACTCTTGGTGTCCCGTACTATTCCCCCCTTCTTTCCCATCCCCCATGTCATCTTATATTATTTAGTGTTCCACCCTCTCCCTGTGAATTATTCTTCTGATTATTATAATAGTGAATATTATAATAGTGAATAGAGTTCACTACAGAGAATTATACATAACATTTCTCTACATAGGAATACAGATAATTAGATCTTACTGAGGCCCTTAAAAAGGCAAATTTAAAAATTATGAGTTTTCTTTCTTTCCCCTCTGTTTCTTATTTACCTTTTCATGTTTCTCTTGATTTTTGTGGTTGGATATCAAACTTTCCATTTATCCCTGGTCTTTTCTGTGCAAATACTTGGAATTCTTCAATTTTTGTTGAATGACCATACTTTCTCCTGGAAATATATAGTCAATTTTGATGGGTAGTTGATCTGTGGTTGCAGGCCCAGCTCTCTTGCCTTTCTGAATATCGTATTCCAAGCCTTGAGGTCTTTTAGCGTGGAGGCTGCCAGATCCTGTGTGATCCTGATTGGTGCTCCTTGATATTTGAATTGTCTCTTTCTGGCTTCTTGTAAGATTTTTTTCTTTTGCTTGGAAGCTCTTGAATTTGGCAATTATATTCCTGGGCATTTTCTTATCTGGATCAAATGTTGCAGGTGTTCTATGGATCCTTTCAATGTCTATATTGCCCTCTTGTTGTAGGACTTCAGGGCAATTTTGCTGAATTATTTCTGTTAGTATGGAGTCCAGGTTTCTATTAATTTCTGGTTTTTCTGGAAGACCAATGATTCTCAAATTGTCTCTTCTAGACCGGTTTTCTTGGTCTGTCACTTTCTCATTGAGATATTTCATGTTTCCTTCTATTTTTTCAGTCTTTTGACTTTGTTTTATTTGTTCTTGTTGTCTTGAGAGATCTTTAGCTTCTAATTGCTCAATTCTAGCCTTTAGGGACTGGTTTTCCATTTCAATCTGGCCATTTCTGGTGTTCAATTTGCTTATCAGTTCATTTGATTTCTGAGCCTCACTTTCCAATTGCAAGATTCTATCTTTTAAACTGTTATTTTCTTGCCAGATCTCTTCCATCTTCCTCAAAATCTCAGTTTTGAACTCTTCCATAGCTAGTGACCCATTTTCCTTATTTGAGGAGGGTCCGGATGCTTGTTTGTTCTCCTCCTCTGTTTGCTCGGTTGTCTGGATTTTCTCTGTGTAAAAGTTGTTGAGTGTTAAAGACTTCTTTTTCTTGTTGTTAATGTTTCTCTTCTGAACTTCCTGAGTCTGGGTAGCCATCATTAGCCCAGCAGCTTCTCAGCTTTATCCTCGTGCTCAGTGACTGTCTGCGGTCTTTTGGCTCCTGAGTTCTGAGGTCTGGTTTTTTCCAAGGTCAAGCCCCCTGGTGGACCCCCTTGCTTGATCTTCTGCCAGAGGTTTCTTTACAAGTCTCAGGGTGCTGCTTCCACAGTTGTATACCCGTCTGCACTGGTTCCCCACTCAGGGTTTCAGAGCCTTAGCTGGCGGCTGTGTCTGCCTCCACCTGCGCCTCCGCCTGCACCTGCGTTCTGCACCCACGCTCAGAGTTCGTGCTTGTTCTTTAGCTTTTAGGGGACCTAAATCTTGCTGCTCTCAGGAACAGGCCCTGGAGCTGCCAATGACTCGATGGGTGCCCCAAACTTGCTCTATTTCTTTTTAGCTGGCTTTGGCGTTATAGGTGGTGTGTGTGGAGGGGGTGGGGGTGGGGGTTGCTCAGCCCGCAATTTAGTGAGAGCTGTTTCACCCCTTTATAGCATGGAAATGTCTCGATTCCATGTACCTTCCACGCTGCACCCTGTTGTGGGGTTCCTCCATTTGTCTGGACTTGTTTTTATGTCCGCTTGAGAAGTCCTGTGTGTTTTGGTCAGGAGAAGTTAAGAGCTGCTTTTTACTCAGCCACCATCTTAACCCGGAACCTAGTCTTTTTTCTTTTAAAAATTTTTTTTTATTTAATTTAGAAAATTTTTCCATGGTTACATGATTCATGTTCTTTCCCTTCCCTCCTCCCATACCCCCCATAACCAACGCACAATTCCACTGGGTTTTACATGTGTCATTGATCAAGACCTATTTCCATATTATTAATATTTGCAATAGAGCGATTATTTAGAGTGGTATAGTGTTTTTTCAATCATCCTGACTCCAAGCCTGGAGCCACCTAGCTCAAGTAATAGTCTAATAAGAGAAGATACATAAAAGTGAGCTAAAAATGGGGTAGGGGGAATAGTATCCACAAAGGGGCATGGTGACTAAGTCCAGAGAGTAGGAAGCAGAGCTGGGAAAGGAATGAAAAATGACCAGCCTGAGACTTTTCAAAATGCAGGTTCCTGGAAGAATTCATCAATTGACTTCTCCCATTGCTGCAGGGCTTACAGAAGTATTCCAGGGTGAGAAGGTCACAGGTGATGAGGGAACTTTTGGGATGAGAAGACAATTGAGACAAAGTGGGGTGCTGGGGGCACTGTGAGACAAGTGCCAGGGATCCATTGTTGAGAAAAGAGGGAGGGGGAAAGGGAAGGACAGGTAGACAGAGACTGAAAGGTAGGCAGGCATAGGGAAGAGAAAAAAGAAGAGGAAGAGAGGGAGGGGTGAGAAGGCAGGAGAAGAGAAAAGAGAGATAAAAGAGAAGAAGAGAAAAATAGGAAGGGAGGGGGAGAAAAGGAAAAAGGGAAGAGAGAGAGAGATGAAGAGATAAAAAACCAAAGGCCACACAAAGAGGCACGATGTCCATGAACACCATTTATTATGACAGGGTGCCATCTGTGTCTTGTAACCAGAGGCTGACTTTTTGAGACTGGGTCTCAACCCAGAAGTTTCCCATGATGACTGCCCTGGAAGGGGCTGCCAAGTTCTCTTAACAGCACCTTAGATAGGGTGAAGTTGGAATGAGGCCAGATATTGTGGTCTGGAAACACAGAATGAGTCACTGCAAATAAAGGTCCTTCAACTGGGCTTTGATTGCAGCAAAAACATCATTTTTAATGGAGAAAAAGTTAAGCTATAGAAAATCAGATTAATAGCAAAATACAGGAAGTACACATACATAATACTAGTAACAAGAATGTGTCAGTGGGTAAAGGTATCTGAAGATGCTATCACTCTTCCTCATGTCCTAATCAATTCCAATTGGTCCTAATGGGCCACTCAATTGCCCATATCACCTTAGTTTTCTATGGAGCTGGAAGAGGTATATATAGGAATTTCAGGGAAATTTCAACTCCAAGAGCCTCTATTTGTGCTATCTTAACCTTTTGCCACTCTCTGCCATGGAAAACTGATGCCCTTCTTACACTCATAAGAACAACTGAACAAAATGGCAATAACAGCATTTGTAGAGCGTATACTTTGGTTAGAAAACTCAATTAGAATTATAAGATAATAATAAGCATTTAAATGACATCAGTTATGTACCAGACACTGTGCCAATATGTGTTCTTATTATCCTCATTTTGCAATTGAAGGAACTCTAAGTGACTTTCCCAAGGTGATGGAAGCAGGGTCTGAACTTAGGTCTTCCTGATTACAGGGCGAATTCTACTCGATGCACAAATTTCAATAAATGATCATTAAGATACATGTAAAACCCAGTAGAATTGTGCGTTGGCTAAGGGGGGTTAGGAGGATTTGGGGGATAGGGAAAGAATATGAAATATGTAACTAAGGGACAATATTCAAAATAAAAATTAAAAAATTAAAAATAAAATAAAAATAAACAATCATCAATATTCTCTTTTTCCCATCCCCAATTATGAAGGAAAGAAAAGAAAAGCAAAACCATTGTAGCAAATACGCACAAACAAAACAAATTTCCACATTGTCCATGTCCAAAATTATATGCCTCATTCAGCACAATGAATCACTCACGTCTCTGGCAAGAGATGATGGGTAGCATGGCTCACCACTGGTCCTCTAGAAGTATGGCTGGTCATTGCTTTGATCAAAATTCCTAAGTTGTTGTTTTTTAACTTTCCATCTTAGAATCAATACTGAGTACTGGTTCCAAGGCAGAAGAGGAACTAGGGCTAGGCAATGGGGAATCAAGTGACTTGCTAAAAGTCACACAGCTAGGAAGGGTTTGAGATGTGTAATTTGAATCTGTTACCCTAAAACCTATGATCCCCAGCAAAACTATGATTCCCAGCACTCCACTCACTTTCTGTCATTAACATGGCTAATGGAGACAGGATATAAATTGTCTGGAGTTCCATCTCTCACTCTCTTTCCTTCCTTTTGGCAACTTTTTTTGAGCAGGTAGAAAATTTTAGTCCCATGTTTCTATTTGGTCAGATAAACTTTATAAAATAATACTTGAAATATTACACATTAATTTAACTCTTTCAGAGGTCAAATTCTAAACCAGGACCTCCTATCTCTAGGCTTGGCTCTCAATCCACTGAGCCACCTAGTTACCCCCCTAAATCTTTTAAAGTTGTTTGTCTTTACAATATTATTGCTATTGTGCAGTGTTTTCCTGGTTCTGCTCACTTCACTGTATCAGTTCATAAAAGTCTTCCCAGGTTTCTCTGAAACCTCTTTTATCATTTCTTTTGGCACAATGTATAGCATCATAAATGATAGCATCATTTCTTTTGCTCTTCCATTAAACCTACCTTTGTTAAGCCATTCCCCAATTGATGGGTACCTTCTTGGTTTCCATGTACCTTCCTCAGGAGAGTATGTTCCCTATGTCTGAATGCCATGCACTCTTCATCTCTGCCCCTGAGAACCCTGATGCCCTTAATTGTTATTATTCAACCTGTTTTCCTCTATTAATCATCTCTGTATTTATTTGTTTACATATTGTAGCCCTCTAGTAGAAAGAATCAATCACCAGGCATTCATTATACCATACTGAGCACAGTGCTGGGCACTGGAGATAAAAACAAAGATGGAATTCTCCTTATTCTCAATGAGCTTTTATTCCATCAGAGACATGTACATATTTAAGCATATACAAAATAAATGAAAGGCAATTAATTGGGTGGGTTGTGTGATGAGATTAAATCTACCCTGCCCATCTTTAGATTTAAGCACCAAAGGTGAAAACATCTCTACTTAACTCACAAGTTGGATGGTCTATGACCCATATGTGCTAGGGCAAATGACAAATCAAAATTTACTGACTGCCTCCTGGACAGTCCTAAAAAAAAGCATCTGTTGTGATTGAACACGTAAACTAAGAGGAAGACACAGGAAGTGACACAAAAGAAGCTCCTTCAAAAGAGAGCTGAGTGAGCTCAGCTCCACTCTTCTGGTTCATGAACGGGACCTGAAGGAGCACTTCTGATTTGTGACTGGGACTTGGAGGAGTCCTAGAGCTGGTGAGACTGTTCTTAAACCTTTCCTTTGGAATTCCACGTGGTGAGTGTAAAGACTGAATCTTTCTGAACTTCTCTTAAGGAACTTCCCTTTCAAAAGAGACACTGTGTTGGGGCAGCTGGGTAGCTCAGTGGATTGAGAGCCAGGCCTAGAGATGGGAAGTCCTAGGTTCAAATCTGGCCTCAGACACTTCCCAGCTGTGTGACCCTGGGCAAGTCACTTGACCCCCATTGCCTACCCTTACCACTCTTCCACCTATAAGTCAATACACAGAAGTTAAGGGTTTAAAAAAAAAAAAGAGACTCTGTGACTGAAGCTTTTGCTTCATATGCCTCTGGGGCCTTCAGGCCTTGGCCCTCGGCCCAAGGCTTTGCCTTTTTCCAATTAAGGACTAGTTAGATCTGCTTGGGTTAAACCAAGGACCTAAATGAATTATTTAGTTTGTCAGGTTAATTATCTTACCTTATCCTCTCTCTAAATTTCTTAATTTCTCTCTCTCTTCTCATTTGTAAATAAACTTCCATAAAAGTCATTTTTACTTGATGTTATTCTTTAATTTGGAATGGATAACTATTCAATTCTCTGGCAACCAAACCTTTTAATATTCACCCAATAAAAACCCTTTTTTACCCCTTACAGGTAGAGGTAGGCACTGGTAACTGGGAAGAGGAAGATAAGAAAGTCCTGAGATAAGAGGTGGTACCAAAATTGGGCTTTGAAGGAAACTAGGGGTTCCAAAAGGTGTACATATGCATTCCAAGGCACAGAGATGGAAGCAGGAAATATCTAATGTGTGAAGAGAAGTTATGTGTAATAAGCCTGAAAGTGTAAATTGGAGCCAGGTTGGGGAGGGCTTTGAATGCCAGACAGAAGCGCTTGTATTTGATCCTGGAGCCACTGGAGTTTACAGAACTTCTCCAGGGCAGACATGGTAATATTTTTCTGTCTTTATGTACAGAACTTAGTACAGTGGCTTACGCATAGTAGATAACTAAAACACACTTGGGGGGTTGGATTGGAACAAAGAGGTGGAGTCAAAAATTTCTTTTGGTTCCTTCCAATGTTAATCTACACGTTAATCTATACTTCAGTTTATGATGGAAGGTCAGTAATCATTCCTAGGTTGTTATTAAGTGAGTACTACATAGGGATGCACTAAGAAGCCTTTGAAGAGCTAAAGGCCTAGAGGCTGAGAAGTCTGTAAGTGAACAGTTCCAAAATCTTATCAGCCCCACTTATGTGAAGTAATTAAATTAGTTAATTTAATTAATTAAACCAGAAATTATAATTTCTGCTAATTAAATTAATTAGCTAATTAAACCAGAAATTATAATTTCTGCTAATTAAATTAATTAGCTAATTAAACCAGAAATTTATGCAATATAATAAAAACTCTCTAAGCCAATTTATTTGAATATTTTGTTATTTCAATGGATGGTTGTTGTTGCTGTTTCAGTAATGTCTGACTCTTTGTGATTCCATTTACAGTTTTCTTGGCAAATCAATGGAGTGATTTGCCATTTCTTTCTCTAGCTCATTTTTTAGATGAAGAACTGAAGCAAATAGGATTAAGTGACTTGCCCAGCTTCATACAGCTACTAAGTGCCTGGGGCCAGATTTGAACTCAGGAAGATGAGTCTTCCTAACTCCAGGCCTAGTTCTCTATTTACTTCTCTGCCTAACTAACTAACTAAAGGTGGGCAGCTATCCTGCAGCAATAGACTGCCCTAATATGCAATATAAGCAGAGCCTGGAGGATGAACTCCTGATATTTTCAGGAGCTAAAGCTAATATCTAGGGAAAAGTTCAGAATGAATTCTACAAACTCACTTCTTATGGGAAGTGTTGAATGCATAGAAATTAATAAGAAAATCTTCTCACAGGTTGGGAAGAGTAGTATAAAATCACCTATCTCCTGAAGTATTATCATGGAATTTTCCATTCCTTTGGGGAAATGCATATCGCTCTATGTCCCACTCCCCTCCATCCCCTCCTTGGATTTTCTAGATGTGTGATTCATGCTAAAAGCATCAGGAGGGACTCAGACCAGAGAAGACAAGCCTTAGCAGGCACAAGTGTCTTGGCACAGCCAAGTAGGAACACCTGGGGAAACAAAACATGAGTGAGATCCAAAACTTGAAAAGGTTGAAGAATAGTGCGAGAAAAACCGATAATAATAATAATAATAATAATAATAATAATAACTCATATTGGCAGAGTACTCACAAGAGCTTTACAAAAGGTTCTGAACATGTCATTTCACCAGAGCCTTCTAAAAGAGATATTACTGTCCCCATTTTATAGATAAGGAAACAGACTCTGGAATTCATGCATGGCTAAATAGCTAAAAAGTTTTAGGGACAGGATTTGAACTTAGTTTTCCACATAGCATAGACAGCACTCTATCTAATATACCATGCTGCCTCCTAATGATTTATTTGTAGCCCTTGCTGAATATATCTAATGGATGAAAGTATTCATTTTTCAACAGGCCTAAAAGGTTTGTATTTCTGCTTAATCTGAAGGTAAAATAAGCACAGACTACTTTCAAAGGGTCTTAACTATATACCTGGATCTCCAGAACAACTTGAATTCACAACAGAACTAAAGAGTTCATTTTCTTTGTTCAGTCGTTTCAGTCATGTTTGACTCTTTTTTTCCTTCTGATTTTTCAACTCATTCTTAAGGGGGAAAAAAAAACACCTTTCAGGATCCTTTCACCTCCACTAATGCCACAGAGCCCACCCTCGTTCCAGGTGAGATTGTGCCAATACAATCCAAAAGAAAACTGGAGAGAAAGGCTTTCTTAAACACAATAGTCTGTGAAAATGCAGCAGCTTCCAGGCCCTGTCCTGACACCTTTCCCCAGTGTGAAGTCCCACCTCACAAGGGAGCATGAGAGAATGTAATGGAAAGGGAAGAAGGCCAAAGGAGAGCCCCTTGGTCCAAGCTCACAAGGCAGGAAAATGTCCTGAAGTTTCTGAACTGTCTTTAGCATCATCAAATTGCCCCATCTCACAGACCATTTTGGAATAGTGGGGAGTCAAGGGGCATGAGTGGTTTTCTTGGCAAAGAAAAAGACCTTGGTGAGACTGTTCTTAAAACTTTCCTTTGGAATTCCATGTGGTAAGTGTAAAGACAAAATTTTCCTGAACTTCTTTTAAGGAATTTCCATTTCAAAAGAGACTTTGTTACAGAAGTTTTTGCTTCATTCGCCTCTGGGGCCTTTCTTCCCTCTGACTTTCCAGCCTTGGGCTCCAGGCTGAACCTCTCTCCACTGAAGGTTAATTAGATCTGTGTAGTATACAGAATTGGGGGGATATAGTTTTTTCTAGCTTTGGCTGAGTTCCAAAATCAGTTGGGCTTTTAGAATCTTGAGGAGAGGGTCAGTTGACTGGATCTTCCGTGGAGGGAGGAAGTCAATGAGCGAGCTCTTAGATTATCTAGCTTCAATATTGAAATTTAGCCTAGCATTAATATATTTACTTAAGAAATTATTATTTTAGATAGATCCTTTATATCTTCCTTTCCCAATACCACCCTGCCTTCCCTCCCTTACCTTAGTGGCTGTGGAGTTTATAAGGAGAGAAATTAGAGAGGAGTTAAATCTGTGAAGAGTTATCTAATTGACAGCATTATTTATAATTTAATCAAATCACCTTTATTACCTTTAGATAGCATTTTGTAAAACTGAGTAAGGCAGGTCCTTGCTCAGATTCCATCTTTACTTCCCTTCCCCTACCTGAGGTTCCTGAGATAACTAATAGGGCTTTCCTTTGATCCACCTTCCTAACAACATCCTTCAAACAAATAAATCCTTTCGTGTTTCAATAGTCCTATTTAGTGTAATTTGTCTGTTAGTTATCAAGAGGGAAGAAGAGGGAAAGAGACAACATACTCTGGGCTTAGAGGGTAGCTGAGGCATCCATCTTGAAGAAGGTGTTACTTCAAAATAGGTCCCTTCCTGTGAAATTAACTAAAGCCTGTTTGTTAATTTCAGTTTAGTCTATTTCCCTCAGCTTGTGTTTGAGTCTAAGTCCCAGTCTGAAAGCCTGCTGTGTTAGTCTGTTTAGTTTAACTTCTTTCTCCCAAGAAGATCTCTGTTTCCCTTCTGTGTTATACTCCTGACTTCAGTCCTATTATACCCTGAATCTCCTTTAATCCCAGCCTACCTGTAGCCTAATTTATCCACTTACCAAGTCTCCAATCATCCTCCTTTCAATTCCCTTATCCCAAACACCTTTCCTCTTATTACCTTCATAACATCTGCCTGAGTTAAACTAGGGGATGGGAGCAAATATCCTAGTGTGTTAGGTTACATATCCTATCTTATCCTCTCTCTCATTTCCTTATTTCCTCTTCCTCTCCTCATTTGTGAATAAACTTCCATAAAAGCCATTTTGACTTGAGGTTATTCTTTAATTGGGGATTGATAATTATTCAATTCCCTGGCGACCAAACCTTTTAATATTCACCCAATCAAAACCCCTTTTTACCCCTTACAAGTATACTAGCAGTACATCTGCATTGCCTTCTCTATGGTGCTAATAGTATAATTGGGATTCAAATTCAGGTCTTCTAATTCCAAGTCTAGTACTCTTTTCACTACACCACAGGAAATTTTTGGTCCTTTCAATGTATGTCCATAGTCTAACTTAGTAATTCTATTCAAGGTTCTAGGTAACACAGTGGTTGGAATAGTACTGATCTTTTATTATCTGTGTGACCATAGGCTAGTCACTTAACCATTCTCAGCTTCAATTTCCTCATCTGTAAAATGGGGATAAGAATGCCTTCCTTGCAAGGATATTGTGAGAATAAAATAAGATACTTGTAAAGTACTTTGTAAACCTTCAAGCATCATATAAATGTCAAGATTTATTATTATTGTTATGTGCACTTGGACTTTCTCCTTATAAGTGACAGCATTTCATCTGGTCAGTCACCTAGGTTTGTTCCTTGGAGGACATGGCGTATGTACTAAATAAGTTGATCTGATGCCAAGGTGAGCCTTAGCTGCTTGTAGGTTCCTTGAAGGATACAGGATCTTTATTGGATAGTTTGATTTGTTGAACTCTCTAGGTTTGCTCTTCAGTGGGCAGCTATAGATTCCATCACCTCCAGCCTTAGTTTGACTGGTAACTCAAGCTGGAGTGCTAATGACCTCTTTCAGGAAGGACAGAAACTTTGAGATTAGCATTGGCAGAATGTTCATCATTTTTTACCTATGTAAAATCATCCTCCGAAGGACCAGAAATTTTCCAATTCTTTGCCATTTCTCTCCCTCTCTCCCTCTCTCTCTCTCTCTCTCTCTCTCTCTCTCTCTCTCNTTATCATTTCGTTTGATCCTCACAGCAACTCTGGGAGGTAGGTGCTCATTTTACAAATGAGGAAACAGAGGGCAAGTGACTTGTCTAGGCTAACCCATAGCTGGTGTCTGAGTTCAGTTGAAGCAGGGCTTCCGGACTCCAGGTCCAGTACTCCTGCTACCGGACTACCAGCTGCCTTTTTATTTAGAGGGAATTGTATTTTAGGATTAGGGATATGATGTTGTATTCTACTCTTGCCAGGCCAACTCAAGTTCAGTCCTAGGGATCATACTGTCGAATGGAAGTTAATTGGCTGGAGAGAAAGTCCTGTTTTCCCTCCTCCAGACTTTCTCTCAAACCACTGAGGAAATGTAACTTTAAAAATTAATATCCAAATATTTCAAGTATCATATTTTTATAAGAATTTATTAATAATAACTTGAAGAAAAAGGAAAATGATAGCCTTAGGAAAGAAAGAGTTACCCGGACCTCAAAAAGCGAGCCCAAAAGGCTCAGCAAGGGGCAGCTGAGTAGCTCAGTAGATTGAGAGCCAGGCCTAGAGACAGGAGGTCCTAGGTTCAAATCTGGCCTCAGACACTTCCCAGCTGTGTGGCCCTGGGCAAGTCACTTGACCTCCATTGCCTACCCAAAAAAAAAAGTGTTTTGCTTCTGACACCACCTCCCCAAATGTTCCCTTCCTTCCATCAGACTTCCTTTATCCCCTTCCCCTCCTACTTCCATGTAGAGTAAGATAGATTTCTATATGCAAATGAGCAAGTATGTTATTCTCTTTTTTGAACCAAATACCAATTCTGAAGAGAGTAAGGTTCAAGTATTGTCCACCCCATCTCTTCCCCTTCACTGTAAAACTTTCATACCTTTTATATAAGATCATTTGCCCTATTATACATGTTTTCCCTCTTCTACCAGTACATCCCTTTCTTATCCCTTAATTTTAATTTTTTAGATGTCATCCCATTATAGTCAACTCTGTTGCCTCTGTCCCTCTGTCAATGTATACACCTTTAAAAGTTATTAACTCTTCTTCATGATTTTCTTGGACTATTTTAATTTCTATTCCCAATTTCTCCTCTTCCTCTTTTATTTGATTTTTTAAAAATCCTTTTTGAGCTCTTTTGGGAATTCTTTTTGGGCCTGAGACCAGTTTACGCTTTTCTTTGAGGCTTTGGATGTAGCTAGTTTGACTTTGTTGTCTTCTTCTAAGTTTATTTTTGTCTTCCTGTCACTATAGTAATTTTCTTTGGTCAGGTTCTTTTTATGCTGTTTGCTAATGTTTTCCAACCTATTTCTTGGCTTTGAACTTTATGTTAAAGTTCGGCTCTACTGCCAAACTGGAGGAGGCGCTGACCCAAGCTTCAGATTTCTTCTGCTATTTTCATAGGTAGTTCTGAAAGTTTTCAGTTCTTCCAGGGTGGTATGATTTCAGTAGAGATGTGACCACTGCTATTCTGGACAGTGCTGTGGTCTGAGATCGACCACAAGCACTCTTTTCTGCCCTGAATCTGTGACTAGGGTCCTTGCTCCTGCTAGTGGTCCTCCTCATTTTGGGACTATGACCCTGAATTGTGTATGGGCAATGTAATAGAAAACTACACTAGTGCCAGCAAAAAGTCTCCTGTTCAATTGTTCAACTTTCTTATCATCTATGGGCTGAGAGCTCTAGAAATTGTCCTTACTACCTCCGATTCAGTTGTCCTCAAAAAGTCCTGTTGTGGATTTGCTGGAGTTCTACTTGAATTGACTTGAGCTCCATTCTCATTTCAGTGAGACAGAATTTTCCTGCCCACCTTCTAAGTTGCCTTTGACAAGAAAATCGTTCCACTCCATCCTTTTGTTGATTCAGAATTTGCTTTGAGTTATTTTTAAATTGTTTGGAGGGGGCAGCTGGGTAGCTCAGTGGATTGAGAGCCAGGCCTAGAGGTCCTGGGTTCAAATCTGGCCTCAGACACTTCTTAGCTGTGTGACCCTAGACAAGTCACTGACCCCCCCATTGCCTAGCCCTTACCACTCTTCTGTCTTAGAACCAATACATAGTTAATATTGATTCTAAGGCAGAAGGTAAGTGTTTTTAAAAAATAAAAATATAAATATAAAGTTGTTTCGAGGGTAATTTTAGAGATCTCAGTCCCTATCTTTATTTGCCATCTTGGTTCCATTCCCCTGAGCACTTCTTATTTTTGTAATCAATAAAAAAAGATAAGCTCAGTATATTCTTTGCACAATTCAATCAGTTATGTGACTCTAAAAATTTAGTTTTCAGTAAAATGTTATTTTTGAAGTATGATCCTTCCTTTCTAACTAACATCTTGCCAAAGAAGTTCTTGGTATGTATGTAAAATATTCTCATAAACCTTTTGTAGGTACACGAAAGTAGGCAGGTGGGTCAGTAGTTGATTTTTTTGATCATCTTTTTGGGAGTAATAATATATAGGATTTCACACAAAAATTTGATATATTTCCTTCTTTCCTCTTATCTCAATTTATCTGTTCTTTGTTGATATTTTATTAACCTTTTTTCTTGCATGGGGAAAAGACTAGTAAGGGAGCAGAACCTTAGAAAGATAGGAGCCCTGGCCTCAGACACTTCTGAGCTTTGTGACCCCAGCTGGGCAAGTCACTTGACCCCCATTGCCTACCCTTACCACTCTTCTGCCTTGGACATTGGTTCTAAGAAAGAAGGTAAAGGTTAAAAAAACAAACACTAAAGTTGATCCCAATTTGTGTGAGATTGAACTCTTTCTGATTCTGATTCACTGGTTACATTGGTTACATCAGGTTCAATAATATAATTTTTAGCTCTGGCTAAGAGATTTTAAAAAATAATTTGTTAAGCACTATGAATATGCTTTTGCATTTGTTTCTCACCAAAGGTCAAGATATTTTGGTCCAGTGGAATCAGCACCCAAGAATGATCTAAATCCTGCCTGGCCTTTTGTCACAGCAAAGACAGCTACATACGTACACATTGCACAACAGCAAAACTATTATTAATAAATAGATTAATACTAAGCATCTGCCATATGTGGAAGGAAGCTATTTAACTATCCTTTTTCTCTAGTAGTTTCTGCTGTGTGCCCTTATATATAGTCTAGTTGCATAAATCACTGACTGAGTTAAGCCTTTTCTTGGGATGAGCCTGGGTAGGGACAACAGAGTCTTCAATGGAAATAAGCCAAGCCACACTTCCCATTAGGGCAGTTTGGTACCTTAGAAATGAGTAGCTGGACGAATGACATTTTCAGACCAATGATGCTTTGAGATCAATATTCGTTGCTTCTGCGTGGATTTGTAAACACAAGACTAATAGTTGCATAGCCACTAACTAGGTGTTTTGTCATAACTGATGGATAATATCTGCTTTTTTAATTGTTTACTTTAGTTTTTTAAAGAAATTATGTAATTCTTGAAACTGATCCACGGTTGTGGCAACCTGGGGGTCTGGAGTTCTTAACTTACTTTCTTCATGCATAGCTCAGGCCAGGACTGTTTGTGTTGCTTGCTGCTACTAGAGACCATGTGTTTGTGCCAATAAGAACATCCCTCAGTTCACTTGCTCTTGGCGTCAGAGCCTACAAGGTAAATATGACCAGCCCCAGTAATCCTGGCCTTTAACTCAGCACAGGCTGAATGTGCTAACTGCAAATACTAGGAGGGGTTTATTTATGTAGTATTATTCACTAGGTTTAAAGAACACACAGCTTTCTTGTTATATAAAGAAACACCAGAGAGGGAATAAATATAGACCAACTGGAAGTTTCTCATTTGTTTCCACTCTGAGGGAACTCATATCTTTCTAAGGGCCCGGCTCCCTATGAGCCTTTATTCCCATGAAAGCAGGCGGACTCACAAAACATCAAAGAATTGATTTATTAAAACAGGAGTAACAAAAAGAGAGGGAAAGATAGCAAAAGTTTTAGGGGGAAAAGCCATGAATTTTATTTATTTTTAAAATCTGATACATATTTCTACCCTGAAAAGGTTAACACTTACAGATTTCTTTTTTTAATGTATTTAAATTTTTAAAAAATATTTTTCCATGTTTGCATGATTCATTTTCTTTCCCTCCCCTCTGTCCTCCCCACTCCCCAAGCCAACAAGCAATTTTACTGGGTTGTACAAATGTTGTCACGATACCTATTTCCATATTATTCATTTTTGCTGTAGAGCAATTTTTTTAAGGCCTAAACCCTAAATCACATACCCATATATACATGTGATAAGTGATGCCATATGTTCTTCTCTTGCATTTCTACTCCCATAGTTCTTTCTCTCAATGTGGTGAGCATTCTTTCTCATAAGTACTTCAGGAGTATCCTGGCTTGTTGCATTGCTACTAGAAGCAAAATCCATTGCATTGGATTATTCCACAATGTTTTACTTTCTGTGTACAATGTTGTCCTGGTTCTTCTCATTTCACTCTGCATCAGTTCATTAAGGTTCTCTCAGTTCACATGGAACTCCTTTTAGCACAATAATATTCCATCACCATCAGATATCACAATTTGTTCAGCCATTCCCCAATTGAAGGGCATCCCCTCATTTTCCAATTTTTTGCCACCACAAAGAGCGCAGCTATGAATATTTTTCCTTATTATCTCTTTGGGGTACAAACCCAGCAGTGGTATGGCTGGGCCAAAAGGCAGACAGTCTTTTAAAGCTCTTTGGGCATAATTCCAAATTGCCTTCCAGAATGGTTGGATCAATTCACAAGTCCACCAATAATGCATTAGTGTCCTGATTTTGCTACATCCCCTCCAACATTACTTTCCTTTACTGTCATATTGCCCAATCTACTAGGTGTTTCTTTGATTTGCATTTCTCTAATTATGAGAGATTTAGAACACTTTTTCATGTGCTTATTGATAGTTTTGATTTCTTTATTCTCCTGCAGATTTCAAAGCACTAAAAGGAAACTCGGACATGGCTGGGCTTGGTTTGCTTGTTACCTTAACTCTTGGAATCCTCTTTCTTCCATGTATTTCTCTAATATCATGGAAAGGAATCTAGGTTTAAAAGACAAAAGCCTGGGGTTCGAATCCTAATTCTGCCCTTTACTTGCTGTGTGACATTTAGAAATTCAGTTAACCTTTCTGAGGCTCAGTTTCCTCATCCATAAAATGAGGATAATACTTTATACTACCTTCCTCACTGGTTTGTTGCAAAGGGACAACAGGGTAGTCAAATCTGGGGGGCAGCTGGGTGGCACAGTGGATGGAATGCCAGGCCTGGACACAGGAGGTCCTGGGTTCAAATGCGACCTCAGATACTAGCTATATGGCCCTGGGCAAGTTGTTTAACCCTGTTTACCTCGGTTTCCTCATCTGTAAAAAATGAGCTGAGCTGGAGAAGCAAATGGCAGACCACTCCAGTATCTTTGCCAAGAAAACCCCAAATGGGGTCATGAAGAGTCAGACATGACCAAAAAATGACCAAACAACAACAAAAGTCAAATCTGACTCCTGCCAGTCTTTAGCTATTGCACTGGAAATCTTTGAAATTGGAAATGCAAATTCTAATTGGTTTATTATTAATAGAAGACCTTGCCCAAGGCAAGAATCATAGTATCAAGGCTGAAGAAAAGGAACTTAGAGGTCCATTGGTCTGATCTATTTGTTTTTCAAATGAGGAATAGAGGAGAGGGTTCTGAGACACTAAGTAACTTAAGTCATTCAGGTAGTAAATAGGAGCAGGATTCAAAACCCAAGTTCTCTGACTCTAGTTCTAACACCCCATCCATTTACCACACTACCCCCCCCTTTTTTTTTTCTTTAAACTTTTATCTTCTATGCTAGTACTAGTTCTAAGACAGAAGAGTGGAAAGGGCTAAGAAATGAGGGTTAAGTGACTTGTTCAGAGTTACCTAGATAGGAAGTAAATGAGGTAAATTTGAACGGAGGGCCTCCTCTGTCCAGGTCTGGCATACTATCTACTGTGTCACCTAGTCTCCCTCACACTTTTTTTTTTTAATCTCTTACCTTCTGTCTACATCTCAAGAAATGGATATAAATACTCTTGAGTAGAACAAAGGCTCTTAACCTAGGGTTGAAGGATTTATAGATTTCAGCAGATCTGCGAAATTGGCTGTGAAAAGAATTACATTTTCATTTTCACTAACCTCTAAATGAAATTTAGTATTGTCTTTATTTTAAAAAATGATCATGAACTCTATTGCAAATATTAATAATATGGAAAAAGGTCTTAATCAATGATACATGTAAAACCCAGTGGAACTGCTCATTGGCTACAGGAGTGGGGAGGAAGGAAGGGAGGGGAAAAAACATGAATCATGTAACCATGGGAAAATATTATTAACTAATTATATTTTAAAAATAAAAATAAAACATGATCATGAGGTCTCTTCTCCCCCAAAGCTGTGACCCTAGTAATGCTTTCATGTTTAAATTCACCTGAGGATTTCAAAGCACTAAGGAAGTAGGGCAAATTATGAAATTCAGATTTTTACAAATAGAATACATTTGGCTCATACCAATACAGAAAAAGTGAGTTCTCACCCTCCTCTACCCCAATAATTTCTTACGGAGTAGTAGCAAGTCAAAATAATGCTGTAACAGAGCCATCATCTGATGAACATTTGAAATGAGTAATCATTTATAAATGGCCCACAAATGCAAAACTCCCACAACCATGTCCCAAGAAAAATGCTTCTGACGTAGAAACCAGGGGCAATAGATAATCTTTAACTCCTTTATAGATTGCTTTGAAACATAATGTCTCTTGGGCAACATATTTTTTGCTTTCTAATTATAATGCTGAATGTGGCTGGCATTTTCAGAGTACACACCAACTGCCCAAGAGGGAAGCCAGGTCAGGAGCATGGCTGGAAGGGACCCAGTCTGGAAGTGAAACTTACTGAAGCTTTGGAAAGAGCAGGTGATTTATTTATGTGATGTTGGGGAAAGAACATTGGACAGTAGGAGCCTGGGGCACAGGAGGAACTATATAAATACTTATTCCCATCCTGCTTCTGTCCCTCTAAAAAAACAAATAATCCAGAATCAAATCCTCTCTTTTCTCAAATTCTCAACAATTCTGCCTCTCACCCAGTTAAGACGATGTTGTGGTGATGAGAATAAGTAACTACTGTTAGGGTAACTAGGTGGCTCCATGGCTATAGTGCCAAGCCTGGAGTCAAGAGGACCTAGGTTCAAATTTGACCTCAGACACTTTATAGCTGTGTGACCCTGGGCAAGTCACTTAACCCTGGTTGCCTTCTCTCTACTACTCTTCTGCCTTGGAACCTATATTTAGTATTGATTCTTGGACAGAAGGAAAGGATTTTTAAAAACCCAAACTAATGTTCATATAGCACTTACTTTGTGCCAGGCACACTGTACGTATTTTGCTAATATTATCTCATTTAATCATCACAGCAACCCTTATCGTTCATATCAGTGCATTTATGGTTTTATTTGGGGGGGTTGGGTTTTGTATGAGTTATAACAATAACCAATATGGAAATGTGGTTTGCATGATAATACATGTGTGGCCCAGATCAAATTGCTTACTGTTTCTGAGTGGGGGGAGACAAAGGAAGAAAGGAGACAGTTCAGAGCTTATAATTTTGGGAAATGTATGGTGAAAATTATTACATGTAATTGAGAAAATAAAATATTTCTGAATTTTAAAAAAAAGAAAAAGAAAAAGCTTAGAAAAAACTAGGATTAGAGACATCATAAAAGGCTTCAAATGCCAAAAGAGGAGTTTGTATTTTGTCCTAGAGACAAGAGGGAGACCTCAGAACTTTTAAGAGCAAAGCAGTGACAGGGCTGGACTTTGGTTATAGGAATCTTATGTTAGTAACCAGGAGGAGCTGCTAGTCTGGGTGATAAGAGCCTTGAGAGCAGAGGTTGCATGTAGGAGATGCTGTCTCCATTTTCTATTAATGGTTAAACTTAGTTTTGACTCCCTGGACCACCATGCTTGGAGAAGATGCCCCAGGATAAGCTGATCACCTAAAATCCTATGACCAAGCATACCAGTTGAGTTTTTGATACTCAACACTTTTTGAAGTCTAACACTAAATTCCTCCCAATGCTTTACTTTATAGAAAGCGAAGAACTTTCCAAATAAGTTCTTATTGCTCAATTAATACTCTCCATTTCCTATCAGTGGGTTCTGCGCAGAACTGGGGTAAATGCTCATGCTGAAAATGTAATCATCAGCAATCCCACCCTTGGGGGAGAAAAAAGCCAAGTTAGAGATGACTCTGGAGAGTAAACCTATATGAATGGTGGTAATCTCCATTGGCACAGGGAAGAGAGGGTAGTCCTAGAGTGAAAAATAATGAATTTTGTTCTGGGTATGCAGAATTTAAGTTGTCTCAAGCTAATGGCACAGTAAGAGCAAGCTTAGGGCCTCAAATCAAGAAGATTTGAGTTCAAATCCAGCCTAAGACACTTATTAGTTATGTGATCCCAGGCAAGACATTTAACCTATGTTTGTCTCAGTTTCCTCATCTGTAAAAGGAGGATAATATTTTGCAGGGTTGTTGTGGGGATCAGATGAGATACTTTGCAAATAGGCTTAGCACAGTGCCTTGCACATAGTAGCATTATAAAAATGCTCATTTTCTTCCCTCTTCTCTTTCCCTATAGGATGTCCAGTAATGTGAAATGAAATTTGAAAGGTAGAAGGGAGCCAGAACGAAGGGTGTCAATGCATCAATGAGAATTTAGTCATTTTAAAGTAGAATACAAATGTAATCATGCCGTGAATATCTTAAGATGGCTATTAAGCCACATTGCAATTTTCTTTTGTAGATGAAACAATTGACATTTCCTCATATAGACCATTTTGAATTCCATGGGCTATTGCCATTTTAATTTCCCTGAATATACTATTTGATAAATTTCTTTAAATGTGAAGATTCCAAATGTATACAACTCCAAAAAGGTCCTGAACAAAGCCACAGGAAGGGGATGAGGTGTTAGAAGAGCTATTTACTAGCTATGTGAGCTTGGACAAGTCACTTAACCAGAGAATTTAGAATTTTTGCCCATCATATCCTAAAATCCTAAAATCATGTTGTGATAATTGCCCTCCCCAGAGATAAGATTGGTAAATATAAATAATTAGTTTAATTAATTATATATAAATATTTAATCAATTACATAGAAAAATATATTAATAATAACAGCAAAATAAAATAAAAACATGTTTTGATTTGTTCCACACTGCCAAGCAGCTAGGTGGTGAAGTTTGGATAGAGTACTGAGCCAAGAGTCAGGAAGATCTTAGTTCAATTCTGGCCTTAGACATTAATAATTGTATAATAACTGGGCAAGTTTGCCTCAGTTTCCTCATCTGTAAAATGAGTTAGAGAAAGAAATGGCAAACTACTCCAGTATCTCTGCCAAGAAAACCCCAAATGAGATCACAAAGGGTCAGATCTGATTTTAAAAAAAGAACAACAAAAACATTGTCAGTCAATATTCAGCTGGTGACCTACTCTGAGTCATCTTTTTCTGATGTACTGGTATACCTAATTAGCATCTGTCATCTGAGATTTTTAGAGGGTTTCTCACATTGGATATGGTCACTTTGAGACCTGACCCTTTCTTTTAGAATGCTAAGCAACCACACCCAGGCAAGTATCATCTACCCACTTCAATAAACCTGTTGTTCTCAATTCCATCATACTGTCCACTGAAGAAAGCTAAATAACTTTTCTTTCTTTAAATCTCTTTTCTCACAGAGGCCAAAGGTCCAGTGAGTTCAGGTTAGTGAGCTCATTTTTATAGATTATTTCTTTGCTCTAGAGGCAGTTGATTAGCAGAGTTTTGGGGCTGATGAGTTCTAAAGAAACCATCAAAATTTCACATCTAATTCTTGAGAAAAGCTTGTTCTTGGCAGCTATTCACCTCTTGGAAGAAAACCAAGGTTTAATTTATTCTAAATACAGGAGAAAGGGCAGCATTCTTAAGCACAAGTTTGGCCCAAATATCTGAAGCTTATTTAAATTCTGGAATTCACCATGTTTATGCTGTTACACCTCCTCTGCAGGCACTTCTTCCATAGTTTATGAAAAGCAGGGAAACAGTGGAAAGGCAGGGTACAAAAATGGTGCAGCTATAAATCAAGGTACTGAAAACTTTCAAACCCATGTTCATTTTAGGGCAAATTTTCTCAGACAAGGAAGGCAAGGTATGAGAAATCTGGCAGGGAGTTTGGAATGTGTGCCTGTGTGAAGGCTATTAAACAATACCCATTGTTAAATGACCTGCCCCAGGATCACAAAAATAGTATGAATTCACATCAGGATTCCTGATTATGAATCTGGCTCTCTGTTCATTGTACCATACTGCCTCTCACTTTCCCCAAGGTTTTTTGTTGTTTAGTCATTTCAGTAGTACCCCTTTTGGGGTTTTCTTGGCAAAGATAATAAAGTTGTTTGCCGTTTCTTTCTCTGGCTCATTTTACAAATGAGGAAACTGAGGCAAACAAGGTTAAGTAATTTGCCCAGAGTCACACACCAAGTAAGTGCCTGAGGCCAGATTTGAACTCAGGAAGCCTAATCCTCCTGGCTCCAGGACAAGCACCTATCTACTGCCCTAAGGCATTTTTTAGAAGAACAGAGTAGCTAAATAGCTATTCCCACAAAGCTCTACTTTTGCTAACAATGATTACTATTATTACTACTACTACTACTACTACTACTACTATTTTTACCTTTCTGTCTTAGTATTCATTCTAAGGCAATAGAGCAGTAAGAGCTAAACAACTGGGATTAAGTGACTTGTCCAGGGTCACACAGCTAGAAAGTGTCTGAGGCCAGATTTGATCCCAGGTTCTCCTGACTCTAGGCCTGACTTCCCATCCACTGTGCTACCTAGCTGCCGCTTATATAGCATTTTGTTTATATTATCTGAGCTTCACAACACCCCTGCGAGATAAATAGTCCAAGCAGACGAGGGACAGGAGTCATTTTAGCAGTTCCCAAATCATTGAACACATTTGAAAAAACAGGAAGGGGCTTGATTTTTGACCAACCCTCCCCCAGCCCCCAGTCCATAAATCTCAGAATGTAATCACAAAGTCTAAAGTAACAGAAAAGATGCGATCTCCTCCTCTGATCATTCCTTCATGAAGTGCGAACTCCTTTCTCTGGTTTAAAGGAAGGGTAGTAAAGGATACAACCACATTAGCTAATCAAAAATGCAGAGCCCATTTGCTGAGTTTTAAATAGGTACTTCCTGCCCTAGCCTAGTCTGATTCTGAGGGAATACAGGCTCCTCCACAAATTGCTTCTGAGTCCATATAGATCATTCTTGCTTTACCAAAATTTGAATTACACAAATTGGACTTTACATAAAGCATTCTGAAAGAAATCTGCATTCCAGCAAGACACTTTAACTATACTGTAACTTTTACTGTAGGATACTGTGCTAGCTCTTTCTCTCTCTGCCTCCTGCCCCAGGGGCTCTGTGTCTTCTTCCCAGCCTCCAAAACAAACAAAACAAACAACAATAACAACAACAACAACTGGAAGGAAAACAGAAACAGGGACAGGGAAGAAGTAGACAAAGGAGAGATAGAGATAGAAAGACAGACGAGAAAGAAGAGAAACAGAAATAGAAAGACAGAAGCACAAAGAAACTGAAAGACTAATGTTTAAGTGTTAAAGGCTGGGTTGTTCAGAGGTTCTCCTTTGTATAGTCCACTCTTTTATAGCAAACACTTGCTTAGACTGTAATAAAAATCAACTTTATCTGTAGATAAGAACCATTATAAAAATACAAAAAGCAAATAAACAAGATTTAAGGGTGAATAATGTCAGTTCCTCAGGCAGCAATGAGAGGAGGGAGAGGGAAGTGAAGAGATAGCTAAGAGGTGTAAGTGTGTTGCTCAGACTCAGGAAGACCTGAGTTCAAAACCAACCTCAGACCCTTACTAGCTCTCTGACCCTGGGCAAATCATTTAATTTATATCTGCCTCATTTTCCTCATCTATAAAATGCAGATGTAATAGCTCCTATACCTCATAGGGTTGTTGTGAGATCGAACAAGATAATTATAAAGCACTTTGTAACCTTAAAGCAAGAGATAAATGGCAGGTCTTCACCCCATCCCAAAATGACAGCAGATTCTGTCCAGTACAACTCCTCATAATTATATTCAGTCTGGGTCCGAAGCATCTTGCCTCACAGTCACAACCAGCTGGCTACTAGCACTGGCATACTCAGAGTTCTATCCTCTCTAAGGCTTAAAAGCTCTTGCATTTCCTCCATCCTGTCTGGCTTCTGCCTTCACTACCTTGGAGATCAAATGCAAAATCATCTGATTTTAAAAATCCTTTTAAAGACCTTCATAACTTGAGCCCTTCCTGCCTTTCCAGTCTTCTTACACATTTCCAGTCTTTTTTTTTCTTCCAATCCTTACCTTCCATCTTAGAATCAATATTGTGTATTGGTTCCAAGGCAGAAGAGCGGTAAGAACTAGGCAATGGGGGTTAAGTGACTTGCCCAGGGTCACACAGCTGGAAAGTGTCTGAGGTCAGATTTGAACCCAGGACCTCCCGTCTCTAGGCCTGGCTCTCAATCCATTGAGCTACCCAACTGCCACCAAAAGAAGCTATTTTTAAGAAAGCTCAGTGCTTATGCTGGTGATGGAATACTATTGTGCTCAAAGGAATAATAAACTGGAAGAATTCCATGTGAACTGGAAAGACCTCCAGGAATTGATGCAGAGCGAAATGAGCAGAGCCAGAAGAACATTGTACACAGAGACCAATACACTGTGGTAAAATAGAATGCAATGGACTTCTGTACTAGCAGCAATGCAATGACCCAGGACAGTTCTGAGGAACTTATGGTAAAGAACTGTGGGAGTGGAAACATGGAAGAAAAACAACTGCTTGAACACAAGGGTTGAGGCGGATATGACTGGGGTTGTAGACTCGAAACTACCACACCAATGCAACTATCAACAATTTGGAAATAGGTCTTGATCAATGACACATGTTAAAACCAGTGGAAATGCATATCGGCCATGGGGGTGGGGGGGAGTCAGGGGGTGAAGGGGAAAGTAAGAGCATGAATCTTGTAACCATGTTAACTTTTCTAAAATATAAAAATTATTAAATGAAAAAGAAAGCTTGGTGCTAATTAGATATTGGTTCAGTCAGATGTATTCTTTTTTATTCTTAAAATTTTATTTCTCATTATTTGTGTCTCCTGAACTCTACTACGTTTCTATAGTTCCCAGTAATTTCTTTTTTTATTACTTGTTTTTACTTTTTAAGAAATATTTATGTTATATAAAAGATAAGCTATCTCAATGACCTATAATAATTTTCAATATATGTTTTCTGAAATTTAAGATCTAAATCATCTCCATCCCTCCCTTCCCTATACCCACCCAGAGATGATAAGTTCTTCCAGTCAAAAATTTGCTTTCTTTCTCTGGCCCATTCTTCAAAGCTCTAACTCATGCACAGTAGTTCTTAGGCATTCAGTAAGGTTCTAAATAAAACAAATTTTGAAGTTGGAAGATTACAAAAATAAAGAGACAAAATAAGAATCACATGTTTAAAGGTAGCAAATTAAAATAGTTTACTTCTACTGGAACTGAATTATAGAAAGGAACAGAGGAGGTTACTTAATCAATACTCCCACAGGGGCTAGTGACTTCATTGCCAACTCCAGTGTCTCTTGGACCCTAGCATTATTTTCACTTATCAAGGAAGCATTTCTCTTTGAAGCGTCTGAGCCCTGTTCTTGTTCAGTAGGAAGGAGAGTGGAGATGTCAAACATGTTCCGAGGCTCTCCCAAGATGCCAACTCTGTGGGGAAAGAACAATTTTAGAAGTTGAAACAGAGGGCTGATGTTTTCAAAATAAAAAATAATTCCCATTGGGGGGCAGCTAGATAGCACAATGGATAGAGCACAAGGCCTGGAGTAGGGAGGACCTAGTTCATACCTAGTTTCAGACACTTCTGAACTGTGTGACCCTAAGCAAGTCACTTACTCCTGTTTGCCTCAGTTTCCTCATCTATAAATTTGAGCTGGAGAAGGAAATGGCAAACCATACCAATACCTTTGCCAAGAAAACTTCAAATGGGGTCAAAAAGAGTCAGTCAGACATGACTAAAAAAAAAGCCTGAACTGAATATGAAAGGATCTGTGACAGATTTTTATTTTCACTAGCACTGAGTTTTCCCTTCTCTAGCTTTTTTTTCCCTCACAATTACAGAATCCTGTTTATTAAGTATATTGTCTGTGGGTTGGGAAGAAAAACCTGAAGTCAAATGAAGACAAAAGGTGTGACTGAGTAGACTAAGGAAAATATTTGGTAAGAGGAGAGTCGTTGGTAGGTCTTCATTCTACTCTTTCTAGAGAAGGGAACTAGAGAACTAATCAAAAAACTTGTTTCCTCTACTAGTTTGTTTCCTAGATTCATTGAACTGATTTTTAAAGGTCACAGAGAAGCATGACCTATCATCCTTCTTTATCCTATTTTGTTGCTTCTTTATGGAACTAATTTGTACCCCCATGAAAGGATCACCAGGCATGACCTCATTTTGTTACAGTTAGGTTAACATCTAGTTATCCAATCCCTTTTCTTTGATTCCCTCCGTGAAAGGTCAACCCCTTTACATATGCACTAGGAATTGAATTCTTATTTTTCATCAAAACTTTTTGCCTTCAGCCTGATTTCTGTGTAGCTGAACCTAATTTCTTTCAGGCCAGTGAATCCAGGCTGACAAGTATGGTAATAGAGTTTTTGCCTGACCTTTTTGTTTTAACTAAATGTTTTTCAATTACATGTAGAAAGAATTTTTAACAACTGTTTTCTGAAATTCTGCAATTCAGATTCTCTCTCCTTCACCCTACACACTGAAGCAGTGAATAGTCTGTGAACAGGTTACACCCAAGGCTTTCATGCAATAAGTATTTCCATAATCCCCATGTTGTAACTGAAGACACATATCACATATATAATAACAAAATAAAGAACAGTGTACGCCACAACTTGTTCAGCCATTCCTCAATTGATGAACAATCCCTCAGTTTCCAATTCTTTGCCACTACAAAAAGAGCTGCTATAAATATTTTTGCATAAGTAGGTCCTTTTCCCTGTCTCTGATCTCTTTGGGATACAGACCCACGAGTGGTATTGCTGGGTCAAAGGGGAGGTATAACCTTTGAGCCTGGTTCCATATTGCTCTCCAGAATGGCTGTATCAGAGTTCACAATTCTATCAACAGTACATTAGTGTCCCAATATTCCCACATCCCTGCCAATATTTGTCATTTTTCTTTTTGATCATATTAAGCACTCTGACAGATACAAGGTTGCTTGATCTTCTACTCAGCTCCTCAGTTCTTGTCGGGAGCTATTAAGAGAAATTAGAATCTCAAGTAGATATTTTTATCTGGACCCCCTCAAAAGATCAATACCGACCGGCAGAGCCGTGTATTATCTTTCCTCCCTATCTAAATATGGGATAAGACAGGTGTGGGATATCTAAGATAAAAATCTGAGATTCCTCTTTTGATTCCTTTCATAATTCTCACCTTCCTTCAAAATACATTATAGTCTCAGCACTCCAGCAGGAGGGGGGCTAACTCTGTTCCCCTTTGCCCAAGAACACAGATGGCTGGTACGGCCAAGGCCGAACCCTTGGCAAGGCATCTTGCCCAGAATTAAAGTAAAATAATGAGGCTCAAAAAATTGTTTAATACCGTCAAGGCTGAGAAACTGACGGGGCTTTCTGACCTAATGGAGATGTCCCAGGCTCCACTTAAAGATAACACATGTAGTTGATAGTTTAGCATAGGTTTTTGTCTACGCCTTGGAGGCTTCTAAGGCTTTTGTTTTGACTATAGTAAAAATCTTGCTCTCTGTAACTGTAGGAAACTTTCTTGGCTTTGGGGGGAAAGGGATCTTTAATTTCCTTTATAATAAAGTGGCTACTTCAGTATTTCTTGAAGTACAATGAGCTAACAAGCCGTGCTTCCAATCTGTTTCATTCTTTGAGTCCGACGACCACCCAGGCCACTCAGATTAGTCTCTGGTTATAGAGTATTGATCTCTATAAGTTCTCACATAACTTTGTTTTTCAGCTTCCTGATATGATATGATATGATATATGATATGATATGATTATGACATAATGATTTTGTTTTGTTTTTCTTTTTTTAAACCCTTGCCTTTTGTCTTAGAATCGTTGCTAAATATTGGTTCCAAGACAAAAGAGTGGTAAGGGCTAGGCAACTGGAGTTATTTGCCCAGGATCACACAGCTAGTAAGGATCTAACACCAGATTTGAACAAAAGACCTTCTGTCTCCAGATCTGGCTCTTGGCTTTCAATCCATTGAGCTTCCTAGCTAACCCTTTGTTTTCTAGTTATCTGCACTGGTGACTTGTCCTCTTACTAAATAGAAAGTTTCATAATGCTGGGGGCTGTGTCTTATTTAAATTTTATAGTATTCCCAATTCTAAACTCTGCAAATCATTAGCTAATTTCTAAATGTTTCTTGAATTAGAATTAAATGGATTGCAAGGGATTATGCATTAAAGGGATGTGTAAAGGGAAAGAGTGGACCTAGTCACAACTAACATATTAAACTACCTCTTTTCTTTGGTCTATCCCATATCAATCACGACTGTCACTTACATTGGCATGGCAACCGACTCATAGGTGACCAATTCTTTTTGGTTGGTTGTCTGGATGGGGACCGCCATACGGCCTCTACTCTTCTCAAAGAGATGCTGAGCATGTTCTTTAGGGGAGGGCAGAAGAGTAGATAAGGCTGGAGAGCGCATATGAACAGTTGTTTTTATTGCTGGCCGCTTGGCCATCATCCTCCTTCAGGAAAAAAAAAATGAAACTGGTTTGGTTGTTCTATTTTGTGATTAACTTTCTTGTAAATAGGGAAAAACCAAAAAAAGGCCATACCTAAATTGCACGAAATTCATTCTTCTCTTTTCCTGACCAGATTCTTCTTCCTCCCGCCTCCTTCTTGCACTATTGAACATATTAGTACGGAAAAGCCTACCTATTTCTTCATCAATCTCTAATAGGTACTGTCGTCGGAATACTACCCAAGCTACGTATGTACAGAAGGTGAAGAAAGCCTATGATGAAAAAGGAGAGTCTCAACTCAGAGCTGTCATAAACAACATCAATTATTGTGCCAAAAAAAAAGTTATGTGTGGCAGAAAATCCATTAGACAGGGCAGTTAGGTAGCCCAGTAGATAAAGAGCTGAGCCAGGAGACAAGAGGCTCTGGGTTCAAATTTGACCTCAGATACTTTCTAGATGTGTAAACCTGGGCAAGTCAGTTAGTCCTAATTGCCTGGCCCTTACCACTCTTCTACCTTGGAACTGTTTCTTAGTATTGATTCTAAGATAGAAAGTATTTAAAAACAAAAAAGAAAGCCATTTAGATTATCAGATTACCCAGTACTCTCAATGAAAGTTAACACTTGTTTTGAAGTTATGTTTGCATACATGCAGTTCATAAAGCACTGAAAAAATATTTTAAATATGACTAAGTTTCATCTTTCTCATATTCCCCCATTAAAAATTTTCCTTGTATAGCAAGTCACAGCGAGACATGACTCTGCATTGGTAAAGGGAGAATTTACCCCATAAACACATGGATCCTTAAAGTTCTGAGAGAAATCTGGTCAAAGGAAAATTCTATCATTGAGTCTTTCTTACCTCAAAGAACTTCCAGTCTTTTTGTGTATCTGAAACTTTTTCCCTGAAACATAAAGAAAAGCCAATGGTTAATACCAACCATTGTATTTTTTGACACTCAAAACAAAAAAAAAAGAAGATAATGGTAGCAAAACAATATCAGAAACTAATCTGAACAATGAAGTCATTCCTTCTAAAGGACTCTTTCCTCAGGAAACTTGGCCTCTTCCCAGCATACTTCCAGGGCCAAATAAATACCATTAAATTGTTTGAGCTCAAATCTTTAACTAGGACTGAAGTGATCAGGGGCTCAAAGAGGCAGAAACAACAAAGCTTCTCACCATCTTAGCAAGAATACTTAATTTAAACAGGAAGTTACCAGATGGCACAATGAGGCAGATTCTTTATTCCTCCCATCTGAGGACCTACAAAGATAATTTTTTTTCTTTTAATATAAACCCTTATCTTTTATCTTATAATCAATAAGGTAGATTGGTTCCAGGGCAGGAGGAGTAAAAGGGCTAAGCAATGGGAGGTAAATGACTTGCCCAGGGGTCAGCTGGGTCGCTCAGTGGATTGAGATCCAGGCCTAGGGGCAGATGGGTAACTCATTGGATTGAGAGACAGGCCTAAAGATGGGAGGTCCTAGGTTCAAATCCAGCCTCAGGCACTTCCCAGCTGTGTGACCCGGGGCAAGTCATTTGACACCCATTGCCCACCCTTACCACTCTTCTACCTAGGAGCCAATACAAAGTTAAGGGTTTAAAAAAAATACAAAAATTTAAAAGAGAGAGAGAGAGAAAGAGAGAGAGAGAGAGAGAGAGAGAGAGACAGAGAGAGAGACAGAGACAGAGACAGAGACAGAGACAGAGACAGAGACAGAGACAGAGACAGAGACAGAGAGACAGAGAGAGAGACAGAGACAGAGACAGAGAGAGAGAGAGAGAGAGATGGAGAGAGAGACGGAGAGAGAGAGAGAGAGAGAGAGATGGAGAGAGAGAAAGAGAGAGAGAGAGCACACCAGACCTAGACAGGGGAGGTCCTGGGTTCAAATTTGACCTCAGATACTTCCTAGCCGTGTGACCCCGGGGGCAAGTCACTGAACCCACATTGCCCAGCCTTTACCATTCTTCTGCCTTAGAACCAATTGGTTCCAAGACAGAAGGCAAGGGTTAAAAATAAATATAAATAAATGATTTGCCCAGGGTTGCCTAGCTAGGAAGAATCTGGAGCCAGAGTTGAACCCAGAAGCTCCCTGACTCTCAATCCACTGAGCCACCCAGCTGAGCCCTGGCCTAGCCAAGTTTGAAGGGGTCTCTGGTCAGGTTGGCAGCAGGATGATGCTTCCTTGGTCATGGCAATTCTCTCCCTTTATCCTCTGCCTCCAGGGAAGTTGACATCTCAAGGTCTCTCTCTCTCTCCTCCTTCTTAACTGAAAGCATGCTTCGTTTCATTCATGCCACTGGCCCGGGAGCAGTTATACTTAATCTACATTAAAACCTTCTATACATTGTCAAAGAGGAGCATTAACATTTTCAATGGTCTTCAACAGCTAATCCCCCTAGTCTGCTCATGTCCTCACAGCTCTTAAAGGGTTCGGATCAAAATTAAAGGAATAGGGCAGCTGGGTGGCTCAGTGAATAGAGTGCCAGGTCTGAAGTTGGGAGGTCCTGGGTTCAAATTTGATCTCAGACACTTCCTGTGTGACCTCGGGGTCACAACCCCATGTACCTGGCCCTTACCCTTCTATCTTAGAACTGTTACCAAGACCGAATGTAAGGGTTTAAAACAAAATGGATGAGTCATCAGGATTGGGATTGGAAAGTATTTGGAGGAACAAAAGAATGAGATGGAAAGTATAAGCTGTGACAGTGGTAGGTCATGAAAAGAGAAACTGAAAAGGGAGCACAATATTCACTTTCAGTGCATGAAAATGAGGCTGAAAGAACCTTCTATCACCTGTATTAGTCAAGAAAACATATTCTGTCCCATTAAAGCAAGATTTGCTCAGGAATCTTTGCAATAAAAAGTCCCTGTTGAGGCAAATGGAGCTACATGAGGTATGTGAGTGCCTCCTTTGAAGTTCATCTTGCTACCCTCATTCCTGAAGGTCCACTAGATTCTGGCTGGGCTTCAAGGAAGCAGGTTTGGACTAGGTAGTCCAAGGAGGCAGAGACCAAACCCAGGTTTATCTGGAGTTGATCTTGGGTTGGAATCTATGCCAGGTCTGAATATTTCATTAGGTCCTGAATCCCTTGTTGTTTCCTTATTGTGACAACCTCTGGGTTGGCCCAGGTATTGAACCAATGTCCCCAAGAATTACCCTGAATCCTTTAGAACCCTCCTTTAACCAGAAATAGTTTACTTCCTGCATTGAAATCTTTTAAAAAAAAGCAATAACTCTAACCTTCTATCTTAGAATCAATACTATTACTGGTTCCAAAGAAGAAGAGCAGTAAGAGTTAGGCAATGGAGATTAAGTGATTTACCCAGGGTCACACAGCTAGGGCTGCACTGGATCTTAAGGGTCTAAACCCAATCACTGCCAGCCCCAAAACATATTGCTGGCCAAGGATTAGAATTGCTGAGAAGGGCATAATTTATAAGGTACTCAATTTCCTTCTAAATATGTTTCTAATTTTTTGTTAGACTAATTTATATAGATCAAATCTCAAACCTAAATCAAGTTCCAAGTCTTTAAAAGAGAGAAAATGCTCTTTTTCTGTAATGTTTTACTGGCAAAAAAAAAAAAAAAAAAAAAAAGACAGGACACACCAGAATTTCTCTGGGGTAGCAAATACATAATCAGAATTTCTTTGGTACAGTTAAAAACCACTCCCCAACCAAGGTTATTGTGTGGCATTTTAGCACTTCCACTTCCTCTGCCCACAGGGGCAAGCATGCAAAATGAAGAGGGGCAGGGGTGGAGAGGGTTTGAGTTAGGGGCAGGGCTAAGGGTGGAGGGGTGGGTGGCAGGGGAGAGACAAATCAAATTGTGGTTTAGGAAAGCAATGTCCACTTGTATTCTGGGAATCAGTTTAGAGCAGTCCTTATTTTAGATGACCTAGTTTTGCCCATTCCCAAAGCATGTAGAGCAGCATTAGCATCTGTTTAAAGCCTGGAAACAATGACTGTAATAGCAAAGAAGAGAAAGGCTTCCTTTAAAAAAACAAACAAGCAAACAAAAACAACCACCCCTGGGGACACACAAACTTCTCTCTTTTTCTTCTCTATCAGCCCTATCTCTCTGTCTAGTAGTCTGACTCTCTCTCTCCTCCCTCCCCCCTCTCTCCCTTCCTCCCTCCCTCTCTCCCTTAAGTTACTTAGGCTTCAGTGCTATTTGATGAGTGCTCCTTTGTTCTTCATCAGACTATTGCCCACAAACATTCTAATTTAGGACTATTCCAGGGAAAGTGTGAGGTCCGAGGCTATCCATCTAAAAGGGGTTCAGGGCCTAGGCCATTCTCCTTATGTGATTTCCAGCCTTCTCTCTCCAAACAATTATTTTTCCCAGATAAAAGCAGTTTGAAGTGAACATCATAGACAATTAGGGGCTGACGACATCTTTTTTTTCCTTCAGGTACCAGCCATCAACGATCTTCCTTATCCAATGCCATGGCATCATTAAAGGGTGGGGCACAGGGTGTAGCCATACAGGTTCAGGTTATTTGTTCTTTATGGCTGACCCAACAAGGCTGATATGCTATGGAGTAATTTTTTAATTTTGCTAAGAAAATACAAATACATTTTTCTAAAAACAACAACAACAACAAAAAAAAAAACACTTAAAAAGAGATCATCGAAACCTCTGTGAAACCAAGAATGCAGACTTAAAACTAGAAAAGCCAGACCCTCCTTCTTCTAGAAAGACATTGAAAGCACAAAATTAACATCCCCCAAATTGCTAGTTTCAACTGAAATTTCTGTGGAATCTCAAATTCAGCCTCAAAGAGGATGAATAATAGCAAAAGAAGGGCCAGCCCAACATCAAAATTGTGCCTATTAGAAGGGAGGAAAAGTCAGAAGATAGGCTTGAAAAAGAACTCCTAGTGATGTTCACTTATTTACATTGTGTGAAAGTTGAATTAATAATAATATACTGACATCAACTAATTACATGGAAGGCAGACACCATTGTATGGGGCTCCTACTCTTTCCAAGAAATGAGCTAGTCTCTAGGAAGTAAGAACATTAAGTACTATGGGAAGTCGTGTCCTCTAAATAATGGGACTCCCCAGGTAGGGAATTCTGTTGACAGCTAGCTACCTCTACAAATCTGGGCCAATATATGAGAGGAAAAGTGAATAAGAATGAATGGAAAAATCTCAATGTGGACTTAAGGGAATGACTTTAAAAATTGTTAAACTTTATGCTAGGAATGAATTTAAGTGTAAATGTTTTCTAGCAAATTTATTTGGCTGTGTTCAATGTGAAAATTTCAATAAAGTATTTAAGTTTAAAAAAAAAACATGGGTTGAGAACATGGAACTACAGCCTTGGATTTCACAACATGGAAGTCACTGAGAAGAATGGAAGTATAAAAGGAGCTCTGGAACTAGAGCCAGAAGGAGACCTGGATTTGAATTCTGGTACCCCATATTTACTACCTATATGACCTTGAGCAACTCAGTTATCCCCTGGACCTCAGTTTCTTAATCCGTAAAGTAAAAAGGTTGGACTGGAATGATATCTGAGGACTTCCAAGGCCTCTAAAATTTCATAAATACCTAATTTTAAAAAATGTATTTACTTACTTTCCACAGGCCATGTGATGCTTATCAGGCATTCCCAAACCCAAAACAAGGAGACAATACTTCTGGGCAAGATATTTTTGGGATTCTTCTAACCTTTCAATAACTAATTCCATCTCTTTTTTCTCTAAATGGCTCCTGAGGGAAAAAAAAGATTACAGTTTAAAACTCTTAAACTGACAAGAATTATAGTCAATCTGAGTTATCATTTACCTAATAGGCTTAATCAGCCTAAGTTATAGGCTATTTTGAAAGAAATACAGTTTTCCAATGTTTAAATAACTCCATATAAGGAATTCCATGTGAATTCTAGTGCCTCTAGAAACTGATGCAGAGCAAAAGAAGCAGAACCAGGAGAACACTGTACACAGAGAAAGATACATCATGGCACAATTGAATGTAATAGACTTTTCTACTAGCAGCAATGCAATGATCCAGGACAATCCAGAGGAACTTATGAGAAAGAACACTATCCATATCCAGGGAAAAAACTGTGCGAGTAGAAGAAAAACATATGATCAATCACGTGGTTTGATGGGTATGTGATTGGGGATTTGGACTTTAAATGATCATTCTATTGCAAATATTAATAATATGGAAATAGGTTTTGAACAATGATACACATATAACCCAGTGGAATTGCTCATCAGCTCTGGGAGGGGAGAGGGAAAGAACATGAATCATTTAAGCATGGGAAAATATTCTTAATTAATTAATTGATAAAACTTGATAAATAAATTCATATAATAATAATTATGGATATCTCTTCCAGCTTGTGACTTTCCCACTGTGATTTAAATATATCACAGGTCAGCATAAGAAATTTGGAAGTTTTGCAGAAGTTGCAGATGATAGGCAAAAGTCATCAAACACAGAAAAGTTTAGAAGTTCAGAAATGCATATATATGTAAACATATATATATATAAACATATGTATAGAATTGCATAATTTCAACATCTTTTAATACCATAAATGTATTCAATTTCTTTTCTAAAGTTAAAATTATTATAAAGTTAAGTTTTGCAAAAAGAATACAAAAGCCAAAAAATTGTATTTTACAGATTGAGGGGGCACTACCCCCACTAACCTAGGATGTGGAAGGGATATCTGTAACTTCATAGGAAGGTGTCACAAATATTATCCTAGATTCTTATAGTTCAAAGGATCCATAGGTATGTATCTCCATGAGGAAAGTCTGTCAATAAACATTTATTAAACCCCTATTATTTTGCAGGTACTGTGCTAAGCACTGGGGATATGCCAAGAGGCAAAAGACAGTCCCTGGCCTCAAAGAGCTCACAATCTAAAGAGGGAGACAAAAAGGAAACAACTATATATAAAACAAGTTATGTAAAAGACAAATGGGAAATAATTCAGAGGAAAGGCACTAGAATTAAGAGGGGTTGGAGAAAGGTTTCCTGTAGAAAACAGGACTTTAAGTTGGGTCTTAAAGCCAGGAAAGCCAAGAGGCAGAGACGAAAAGAGAGAGCATCATTTCAGGTCTGGAGAAAAGCCAAAGAAAATACATAAGAATTGAGAGATAGAGTGTCTTGTTCATGAAAACAACCATGTCATGGACATTGCCACAGCATTGAAGAGTACTTAACAAGGAGTAACCTGGGAAGGTTAGGAGGGGAGTAGATTTTGAAAGGCTCTGAGTGCTAAACGGAAGATCTTGAAGGCCATAGACTGGAGTCGCTGGAGTTTATTAAATAGGGTCAGTGACATGGTTGGATCTGTGTGTTAGGAAAATCGCTTTGGTGGATGAAAGGATAAGGAATTGAAGTAGGGAGAGATCTGAAACAGGCTACTGCAATAATCCAGGTTGAGGTGATGAGGACCCCTCACTTTGGTGGCAGTGTCAAGGGATGACACAAAGCCATAATCTATAGGACATAGCAACAGATTGGATATGGGGAAGTGGTGGTAATAGCATTGAGGATGACACCTAGGTTGTTAAGCCTTAGGAATGAAGGGATTGCATTGTCCTTATTTAACAGTAATATGGAAAGTGAAGAGATTTCAAGATGGGGAAGATAATTAATCCATTTTAGACTTGTTGAGTTTAAGATGTCTACTGGACATCCACTTTGAGATGTCCAAAAGGCACTGGGAGATATCAGATTGGAGATCAGCAAAGAGGTTGGGGCAGAATAGGTAGATTTGAGAATTATCAGCATAGAGATGGTAATTAAATTCTTGGGAGCTGATGAGATCACCAAATGAAGTAGAATTAAAAAAAAGAAGTGAGGGTCCAGGAAAGAACCCTGTGGGACATCTATGGTTAGAAGGTGTGATGTGAATGAGGATCCATCAGAGACTGAGAAGTAACATTCAGATAAATAGGAGGCGAACCTGGAGAAAGTAATGTTCTGAAAATCCAGAGAAAAGAGAGCATTCAAGGAAAAGAGGGTGATCAACAGTGTCAAAGTCTGTGAAGAGGTCAAAGAGAATAAAAATTGAAAAAAGCTAATGAATATGGCAATTAAGAAATCATTGGTAACTTTGGAGTAAGTTTTTTTTTTAATGAAGGATGAGTTTGAAGCTGGATTTAAGGGGTTTAAAGTTTAAAGATTTAAAGAGAGAGAGAGAGAAGAGAGAAGAGAGGAAAGCAGAGGCACCTTCTATAGATGGTCTTTTTTATTTTAACTACACAGGGAGAAGAACTGTCACTGAGAATGGAAGGATCAAATGGGATTTTTTTTTCAAGTGAAAATGAGGGAGATATAAGCATATTATAGGCAGTAAGGAGGGAGAGCAGGGAGACAGGGAGAGATTAAAAATAAATTATAGAGTGGGAATGACAAAGGGGATAATCTGATGGAGGAGACAAGATAGGGAATGCTTTGATAAGGAGTGTGAGGAAAGGATAAAGGGGGAAATAGTGGCAGGAGACATATGAGTGATACAAAGTGAAGAAGGGAGAAGAGAAAGCTCATGGCGAATGACCTCAATTTTTTTTTTTTCTGTAAAAAAGTCAAGTTCTCAGTGAAAGAATTGGGAGGTGGGTAGGAACAGCCATGGGAAGCTTGAGTAGGGATGAAACATTTTTCAAAGAGCTGCTGTGGAGAATGAGATAGTGAGTTGATGAGGAAGATATGTGGTAGGATTGCCAAGCAGTAGTTAAGTTAACCCAGTTAAGGTTGTATATGTATAATATAAATCTGTAGTGGACCCAGTCAGGACAGTTGAGTGACTTTCTCTACCTTTGTTCAGAAGCATTCATAGAAAAGAAATGCATGGTGGGAGTCACCCAAGTCCTGAAGTTTATAGCAGGATGCAATTATGGAATGATAAGGGATCTAGGGACTCAGGGGAAGAGGATTATATAGATTTCAATTGGCTTCACAAGGGCTCAAGATGGGGAAGAAAGGAGAAGGAGATGGACTAGGAGAGAACTGAGGACTGAAGTCTCAAAGGTCCCAGGTTTGGCCAAAGAGTAGAGTTCAATAATGGAAATCGGGGAAAAGTGGAGAGCCATAGATTATGGTTCAATAAGGGGATTTCAGAATTCTTAAATATGGAGGTTTTACATTTGTGGGCAAATAGCAAGATAGAGGGTATGACAGTGAGAAATGAATAGGCTTGCAGGGTTGAGTGAGGGCAGGAGTTGGGAGAGGAAGGAAAAAGAGAAGGGAGTAGCCTGGAGTCTATAAACAGTTGCTTACAGAATTTCGATTGGATGGTAGAGATGAATGGTATGAACCTCAAAGGAGAAGTTACTGAATGACAGAGGTAGGGAAGTAGCAGTGGGGAACAAGGAGTATTCCAACTCCCCTGCCTGAAAGAGTGAGCCAAGGAGAGTGAGTGAGGAGATAGCCAGTTCTGAAAAGTCAAGAGAGGCTGTATCATATAGGAAGGTGGTCAGAGGGAGCCAGGTTTCAGTAATTGCTAATGATGGAAGAGGTAAGAGAAGGAAAGATTTAAGATGAAAGGTAATCCAGAAAAAGCAGAAAAGATCTGTTGTTACCAATGCAGAGTGAAACAAGCAGAACTGAGAGAACACCATACACAATAAGAGCAATATTGGATGATGATTATCTGTGAAAGGTTGGCTACTCTCAGCAATGCACTTGGATCTGGGACAATCTTGATAGACTTATGAAGGAGAATGCTATCTACCTCCAGTGAAAGAACTGTTGAAGTCGTCTTTCACATCAGTATATCTTTGGTTTTATTTTATTTTGATTATATATGAATTTGCTCTTACAACTATGCTCAGTATTGGAAGTGTGTTTTGCATGACAATAAAAAATGAAAAAAAAAATGAGGGGAAATCTGTTGTCTATTAAACAGGCATTCCCAGAAGGCACAGAAAAAGGGGAGGGTGGTGTTTCATAGGAACTTTGGGGTGGGAGGGTTAAGGGGGATGAGAATCAGGGGCAAAAGATGATAGAAAATATTTGGATGATAACCAAAAGGGTTCGTAGCCACATGGACATTCAAGGTATGAGAATGATCATCTTTGAGTAGAAGGTACCAGTCCTCTTCCCAAGGGAGGCTGGAGAAAAGTACAAGGGTAGCTAGGTGGCACAGTGGATAGAGAACCAGGCCCAGAGTCAGGAGGTTCTTTTTTTTTTTTTTTAAACTCTTAACTTCTGTGTATTGGCTCCTTGGTGGAAGAGTGGCAAGGGTGGGCAATGGGGGTCAAGTGACCTGCCCAGGGTCACACAGCTGGGAAGTGTCTGAGGCCGGATTTGAACCTAGGACCTCCCATCTCTAGGCCTGACTCTCAATCCACTGAGCTACCCAGCTGCCCCCCAAAGTCAGGAGGTTCTTAGTTTAAATCTGCCCTCAGACACTTCCTAGCTTGTGACCCTGGGAAAGTCTTTTAACCCCAATGACCTAGCCCTTACTACTCTTCTGTCTTGAAATGCATATATAGAATTAGTTCTAAAACAGAAAGTAAAAATCGCCTAATTCACCTTTATATATTAGTTGGATAGATCACAAAACATATTAGACATATAGCACATTTCACTAAGGCATGTGACGTGTCCCACATGATATCCTTGTGAATAAAACGAAGAACTATTGGCTAGATCAAAGTATGGTTGGATAAGTTCATAGCTGGCCTAACAATCTGAATGTTGATTGATGATTCATAGGCAAGATTCCTGGGGCAATTAATTCTTTAGCCTGTTTTTGTTTAGCATTTTCATCAATTATTTGTATGTCAATCATATTTAGAGTTAGAAAGGATCCCAGACATCCTTTAGTCTGACTTTCTCATTTTATAAGTTGAGGAAATCAAGGGCCAACATCACATAAGATATAAGTGATGAGGACAAAATTTGACCTCAGGTCCTCTGATGCCAAATACAATACTCTTTCCTCTAATTTAACCCTTTCATTTTATAGGAAAGGAAACTGGAGCTTGAGCTCTTAAGTGATTTGCCCAAGGTCACATGGGAAGTAAGTAAAACAATTCAAACCTGGGGGTTTCTTACTCCAAAATCCAGTATATTCATTGGGTCATATTGCCAAGTTTATTAAATCTTGGGATGATATAAAACTGGTATGGATAATTATGGAGAAAAACCAGAATCAATACCCATAAAACATTTTCACAGCATAGACATATGGAAAAAAACTAAGAAGATAAAATTTAATGGAGAAAAATGAAGTCTGGGTACTTTTGCTAAAAAATTAGTTGATAAGTCTATGACACACAAATAATAGCTCTTGGAAAAAGAAACAGCTTTAGTTGACTTAAATTAGTCCAATATGATCAATGTGACTGTAATGTCAAAAAAGCTAACTTGATCTTAAGGCAGCTAAGTGGCACAATGGATAGAGAATTAGGCATAGAGGCAGGAGGACCTGAGTTAAAATCTGTCCTCAGACACTGTGTCACCCTGTTTGCCCCAGTTTCCTCATCTGTAAAAAGAGCTGGAGAAAGAAATGGCAAACCACTCCAGTATCTTTGCCAAGAAAAATGGGGTCACAAAGAGTTGGATAGAAGTAAAATGACTGAACATTAATTCATGAATAAAAGCAGTGTGTAGGCACCAATACTGTCTAAGACTCTTCTTTGTTGGTCAGACACATTGGTTGGTCACAGGACTATGGGTGCCACATGTCAAGAGGGACACTGACAAACTCATGGCCATCTCATGGGAAGCATGGCCAAAAGAATTGGAAATATGTAGTTTAGCAGAGAGTTATCATTATGGACATGACAGGACATAATAACTGTCTTCAAATATTTGCAAGGTTTATACAAAAGAGAGATTAAACTTGTTTTATGATATTCAGAAATCAGAGCTAAGATCCATGAATAGACCATGAAGTTCTTACTTTCTAGCACTAGGGAATGTCTAAAAATATTCTGCACTATCATTTAATAAGACACTTTAGACCCTTAGTTTATTTGTCTACTTGTCAAGAGTGATGAAGAGGTAATTCTTACATCAAGGAAGGGATTCTTAATCTTTTTTTTGTCACAAGCCTCCCTGGCAATCTGGTAAAGCCTAAAAACTCCTTCATAAAATAATATTTATAAATGAACAAAATACATAGCATTGTAAAGGAAACCAATTATGGTAAAATACAGCTATCAAAATATGTTTAAAAAACAAAACAAAAAAAAAAAAAGAACAGGTACCTGGACCCCAGGTTAAGAATACCTGAACCAGGATAAGTTCCCAATTCTACGATCAAAGTCTGCTTATCAGTGTCAATTTCAAAACATGCCTAATTTCTCCCCAGGAACTATATGAACACAATTACAAGACAATTTTCATATAAATAAAGTCAATTCTAAATGACTAGAAAAACGTTAATTGCTCATGGTTAGGTTGAACCAATATAATAAATGACAATTCTACCTAAATTAATTTACCTATTCAGTGTCATATCAATTGAAATAGCAAAATGATTATTTCATAGTTAGGAAATAATACTCATCTGGAAGAACAAAAGACCAAGAATATGAAGAGAATTAATGGAAAAAATATCAAGGAATTGGCCTAGCTGTACCAGATCTCAAATTGTATGATAAAGCAGCAGTCATCAAAACACTCTGAGACTGGCTAAGAAATAGAATAGTTGATCAATAGAATAGATTAAGCACTCAACACACAGTAGTAAATTACCATTATAATCTACCTAGTATTTGGCAAATCCAAAGATCCAACTTTTGGAAGAACTCACTATTTAACAAAAACTGCTGGGAAAACTCAAAAACAGTATGGCAGAAACTAGGCACAGACCAACATCTCATGTCATACAAGAAGATAAAATCAAAATGGATACAGGTTTTGGAAATAAAGGGTAATACCATAAAAAAAATTAAGGAAGCACAAAATCATTTACCTATATGGGGAAAATTTATGACAAAACAAGACAGAGAGAGCATTATGAAATGTAAAGTAGATACCTTTGACTGTGTTAAGTTTAAAAGTTTTTGCACAAACAAAACCAATATGACCAAGATCAGAAGGGAAACAAAAAACCTGGAAAAACATTTTATAGAAAGTATCTCTGACAAAGGCCTCAAAAATATAAAGAGAATGGAGTCAAATTTATAAGCATACAAATTACTCCCCAACTGATAAATGGTCAAAAGATATGAACAGGCAGTTCTCAACTAAAGAAATTAACTATCTTTAGTCATATAAAAAATGTTCCAAACCACTATTGGAGAAATGCAAAGTAAAACAACTCTGAGATACCATTAAATCATACCTATGAGGCTACTAGCTAGTATGACAAAAAAGGAAAATGATAAATATTAAAGACTTGGGAAAATTGGGACACTAATACATTGCTGCTCACACTGTGAACTAATCTAACCATTCTGGAGAGCAATTTGGAATCATGTCCAAAGGCCATAAAACTGTGCAGACCTTGGGGCAGCTGAGCAGCTCAGTAAATTGAGAGTCAGGCCTACAGAGAAGAGGTCCTGGGCTCAAATCTGGTTTCAGAACCTAACTGTGTGACCCTGGGCAAGTCACTTAATCCCTATTGCCTACCCCTTACCATTCTTCCTTGTAACTAAATATACAGAATTAATTCCAAGATGGAAGATAAGGGTTTTAAGGGGGGAGAAATTATGCATACCCTTTGATCCAGCATTACCACTACTACATCTGTATTCCAAAAGAAATCAAAGATAGAACCTACTTGTACAAAAATATTTGTACAAAAATAGCTTGTGTGTGTGTGTGTGTGTGTGTGTGTGTGTGTGTGTGTGTGTGGTAGCAAAGAATTGGAAACTCTAGGGAAGTCCATCAACTGAGGAATGGCTGAACAAGTTGTGCTATATGATTGTGATGGAATACTATTGTGCCATAAGAAATGACGAACAGGACAATCACAAAAAACCTGGAAAGACACATGAAGTAATGCAGAATGAAGTGAGCAGAACCAGAAGAACAATGTACACAGTAACAATAAAGTATAATGATCATCTGTGAATGGCTTAACCATTATCAGCAATGCAAGGATCCAAGATAACTCCAAGGGAACCATGATAAAAAAGATTATCCACCACCTCAGAAGGAACTGATAGAATTTGAATGCAGATGAAAGCATATTATTTTTCACTTTTTTTCCTTCACGAGATTTTTCTTATATGTGATATGTGTCTTCTTTCACAAGATAATGAACATGGAAATATGTACTGCATGATAACACGTGTATTAACTTATATTACTTACCTGCCATCTTGAGGAGGGGATAGGGGAAGAGAAAGAGGGAGAAAACATGAATTGCAAAATGTCATAAAATGATAATTAGGGGCTGCTAAGTGGCTCAGTGGATTAAGAGTCAGGCCCAGAGGCAAAGGGTCCTGCTCTTAAATCTGGCTTCAGACACTTCCTAGCTATGTGGTCCTGGACAAGTCATTTAACCCCCATTGTCTAGCCCTTACTGCTTGATTCCAAGATGGAAGGTAAGAGTTTAAAAAAATTATTTAAAACAATATCCAAATATAATTAGAAATATAGAATTTTTTAAAATATGCATTATTTCTCCAAAAGATATCCAGAAAATCAACTCAACAGCAATAGCACACTGGATGGCTTTAGCTCTTTATGGGATAATTCTACTTGTTATAATATCTGCATTAGTTCTGAATACACTGACATGAAATATAATCCTCAATTGAGTTGTATATTTGAAGTACTTTAATTGGAGCTGCAACCAGAAATTTTTTATTAATCTGATCCTTTACAAATCTTTCCTCAGTTCCACATTTAGTTATCAATAAATGCTTTTTAAAATTCCTTAACAAGCATGTAAAAGGTTTACATTGTCAAAGCATTTTGTATCTAGGAAGTGAGCACATCCAAGACTCCTAGAACACGAACATCATTAGTCTGTCAAGGAGACTCTGACCCGAAGCCTCAGGGTCAAACAGTGAAATTGCTGGCTTTAACTCTCCTACTTACAAAATGTCTTAACTCATGGGAACACAACATTAAGTACACTGCCTAAAGTGGTCATTGGTTTGGTATTAAGTATCCTGAGAAGTAACAAATATTTTTTTTGGCTCAGAATATTGTTTTTTGCTATGGCTATTCATCTTTAGGTATTTTGGCAGGCTTTTTATGCAGTTCATAAATCCTTTAGAAAGAAATTTCTGAAGGTAGTTGTTTGGAAAAAGAAAACACGAACATACAAATAAATCACAATAGACTCAGGGAAGGTAGTGCGGTTTGTTAACAAACTGCCCCTCTCAATTATTAACTGTCTTAAGATTCACATGGTTCCCCCATGTCAAATTGACCCATTTATAATATAAGCACTCTCCACGTTCTATGAAGATATTTGGGGCAATAACAAGGAAGAAATAGATTGATTTCTACTCACGCCATGTAGTTTTTGGGCTTCTTTCCCAATGAAAGTTTTTCCAGATAGTGAGATAAGTAGTATAACAAGGCCATGAGGAAATCGTCAAGACTCTTATTCCTACAGAGGAAATAAAAAATTACCACTGTTGGGGGCAGCTGGGCAGCTCAGTGGATTGAGAGCCAGGCCTAGAGACAGGAGGTCCTTGGTTCATTCAAATCTGGCCTCAGATACTTCCCAGCTGTGTGACCCTGGGCAAGTCACTTGACCCCCATTGCCCACCCTTACCAATCTTCCACCTATGAGACAATACACCGAAGTACAAGGGTTTAAAAAAAAAATTACCACTGTCAAACATTTGGGGTGCAAAAATTCCTAACGACAAAACCTCTTGCTAGGATACAACATGGATGCAACATGGATAAAAAATATAGGAACAAAAAGAACCCATGTCATTGCCCTATTTTTAGTGCAGATTGATATCAGTCTATAAAGTAGATTTTATGAGTATAATGACTTAGGTAGAGCTAATAAGTTTGGGGAGTAGGATTTAAATCCAGGACTTCCTAACTGCAGTCCTAGCACTCTGCCATCTGTTACACTGTTGTATGCCTCTGTGACTAATTAATCTCTTGTAATCTTAAATTCAGTAATGGTAGACAAGATAGATTTATAAAGCAAAACATTTTTGAGAAGAAGTACCAAATGCTAAATTATTTGCAGCCTCCCTCATTAGTCTTTAACCATAAATCAACTTAACCCATGATCTATATAATATATCCTGTTTCGGATTTCTGACTTTTCTTCCCTTCACTGAATTTCAAATGTGTATACAGGCCATTCCTACCATTTTGCCATATAATCAAAGATGTATATGTGAATTCTAAGCAAGAACAAAAAATATAAACTTCATATTTATTAAAACAGATATAGGGGGGGCAGCTGGGTAGCTCAGTGGAGTGAGAGTCAGGCCTAGAGACAGGAGGTCCTAGGTTCAAACCCGGCCTCAGCCATTTCCCAGCTGTGTGACCCTGGGCAAGTCACTTGACCCCCATTGCCCACCCTTACCAATCTTCCACCTATGAGTCAATACACCGAAGTACAAGGGTTTAAAAAAAAAAACAGATATAGGATCATAGATTTAAATCAGAAAGGACCTTAGACAGAAGGCATCAAATTCAGCCCCTTTTATTATAGAGAAGAGGAGACTGAGGACAAAAGAGTTTAAGTGACTTGCCCAGGGTCACATATTGGTAAAGCTGTTTTTTTTTTTTTTTTTTTTAAACCCTTGTACTTTGGTGTATTGTCTCATAGGTGGAAGATTGGTAAGGGTGGGCAATGGGGGTCAAGTGACTTGCCCAGGGTCACACAGCTGGGAAGTGGCTGAGGCCGGGTTTGAACCTAGGACCTCCTGTCTCTAGGCCTGACTCTCACTCCACTGAGCTACCCAGCTGCCCCGCTGGTTTTTAATCTAGGTTTTCCTCTCTCCAGGTCCAGGGCCCTAATAACATTATACCATGTATTACTACATTAACATAAAAACAAGAATATATTTGGCCAACATTTACATTAAGGCCTTGGTGGTACAACTCGAAATTCTGGGGAGCAAAGAAAAATTTCCGAAATGACCCTCTACCATTTAGTCAATGTAAAATAAGCAGTTCATCAGCCCAACTGCAACTGGGGAGTGTTTTTCAAATATAATTTCCTGAATTTCAAATACCTGAAAAGTATTTATACTATGGAGAGAGAAAAAGGAGACAGCTAGCAATTTCCTGAATTTTCTCTAATTTTCTATAGGAAGTTGCCAACCGAAGATTACTAATGCTAATTAATGTATGCTGGGGGATAATGTACAATTTCATCCCATACAATACTAATAATCAATTATTTATCACTTTAAGATTAATAAGAAGTATAAATATATCACTATTGAAAACAGAAGAAAAGTGAGATTCTTAGAGATTCAGTTGCTTGCAAGCACTGGTGCCAGAATTCAGATCTAGTTCTACTGATTTCCAGCAGAACCATCTTTTCAATGCATTAAGCTCCTTTCACCTTTGTTGTCCATTGCTTTGTTCTATTAATCACTTTATTTTATATATATTGTGGGAGGTAGTTGAGGGGAGGGAATTGTCAGTAGAGAACATTTCCTTAAGTAAAGTGTAAATACAATTTACACTTAAGTAGAGCTCTAAAGAAATTTTTTATTGTGTAGTCAACATGCAAGTTAGAGACCCTGATCCTCAATAAGCAATTAGGTTTCCTCTGGCATTAGCAGAAGTGAGCAACATGTTTAAAAAGAATCTTTTATGGTGCCTTAGCAACATATTCTAACACTCTGTAAACATTCCTTTTCAAATAATCAGAATTTACAGCAACAGAAATCTTGTTTTCAATTTTTAGTATCTTCTTTCTCTGGGCATAACAGGGGCTATTGGGCCCAAATTATAAGGAGGAAGTTAGCTCTCCCTTCAAAAATCATAGGATCATAGATTTAGAGCTTGAAGGGACCTTAGAAGTCATCAAGAGTCCAACCTCTTCATTAAGTACAATTTCCTTTTTCATGAACCTTTCCATTACTTATCTATATGGATTATTCCAGACATTACCACATACTTCATAAATGTTGTAAAGGAATAGATCCGCTGCATTTCAGTGTCTTGTAATAAAAACAAGGCAACATCTGAAAATGAAGAAGAGGAAAAGCTGAAGACCAGACAAAAAGTTGTGTTCTAGGCAACAGCTACAAAGACGAAAGAGGCAAAGATGTTTACTCACATTTAACATCATCCAGGGTAACCTTGTCATTCTTTCTACGTTTATCAGTTCCTCTGGTTGATTTCACATCTCTTTTAGCAAATCTTTTCTCAGAAAGTCTAGTAATATTCAATGTAAATGTTTAGAAATGTTTTAACTATACTGAAACTGTCCTGAAGAAATACAGGTGTGAGTAGTGATGAGCCTCTGTGTGTGTGTGTGTGTGTGTGTGTGTGTGTGTGTAGCTTCATAACTGAAGGACAGCAAGGAAAATAATAGGACTAGTCCAGCTTCCATATAGGATACTCTCCTTCTTCAGGCCCTGAATGCCACACAAGTTCAGTAATCTTTGGATTTATGCTATATCTTCTGTCCAGTCTCTCTGGAGAACTAGAATTCCTTTAGGATAGATCCATCATTGTCATCACCACCACCACCATCAACATCATCTTTGTTCCTCTGTCTATTACTAGAGATCAGTCAAGTGTTAAACATAACTTTAAAAAAACTAAATCCAGAGCAGAAGTGAACAGTAATAATAATCTCACACTTATATGACCCTTTAAGACTTACAAGTTACTTTCTTGATAACAACCCTGTGAAGCAGGAAGTACAAGTTTTATCACCCCTATTTTGCAGATGGATTCAGAGAGAAGTGATTTTCCCAAGTTCAAATAGTGTCAGAGCCAGGATCTGAATCCAGGTCTCCTTGACTCCAAGTCTAAATCTCTTTTCACTATGCCTCTAAAAACAATGAAAACAAGGTACACAGAGTTTAGGTTATAAGTTAGAGTGTTCTGAAGAGTCAATATGGTGGAGTAGAGGGAGTATTCCAGCTGAACTCTCCCAATATTCTCCTCCAAACAACTTTTAAAATGCATCAAATCAAATTCTGGAGCAATATAGCCTCCCCCAAATTGAAGTGATACATTTTTCTAACATAAAACAATTTAAGAGGTTGGCAGGAGAGGTCTATAACATTGGGGTGGGGGTTGACCTGGAGTGTGCATGGTGGCAGCACCAGCTGGCAGTCTTAGAGGCTGCAGCAGCAAGGAGATTGGACAACTGTTCAGAAAGAGATTACAGGGCACACTGGTCAAAGGACTGGGTGCCACTTAGAAACTCCACTGCCCATTACCCAGGCTGCAGTTCCAAGGTGGAGAGGAGTGCTAGCAGTCACAAGGAAGCAGGGGCTCTTCCTAGGCAGAGCAGTGACCATACCTCTCCCAAGGTCACTCTACCTTAGAAGCACTGAAAATTAACAGACCCAGAGAACTAGCTGTGAAAACAGCAAGGCAAAGAAGCCTGAAGCTTATGACAGTATCTCACCTCCCCACCACTTGCACTCAGTCCATCTGATACATAAAGCACTTGCTAATTTATATTTTAAAAGTAGATGTCAATCTACTGTCAAAATGTCAAAAAAAAAAGTTGTCAATAATTTTTAAGAATGGAAAATCTCAACAACAGCCCCCATTAGCCAATTTCCAAAATGGGCTCCCTCCCTTAACTGCCGGAACAAATTTAAGTAAATGGTAAATATTAGTTCTTTGGTACTTTTATGTCAGTGGTGATGAAGATAATAGTTTCTTGAACTTGCAAGGGTTTAAAATAATTCTAAAAGTTACTAAAGAAATGTTCTAATTGTAAAATGAAATAAAGTACCTTTCTGAGGTTGTGCCATCATTTTCAGCAAAGTGAATTATTTTGCCCCTCTTGGGCTTCTCTTTGATTTCTGCCAAAGGCATAGGACTGTAAAAGATGGTAGTTATTAAGCAAACTATACATTTTTCTTGTAGGGGAAAAACGCCTATACAGTTTATCATCCATAACATTGGCCTAACATCATTTCACATTAACACAAATTCACACTAACCAAACTCCATACTAACCAAACCTTATAGTGGGCAATGGTGGAAATTAGAGGAAAAGGTTGGGAAGGGGGGTTCGCCTTGGTTGGAAATCCTCTTTTTTTCTTCTCTGCTCTTCCTCTGACCTTTTGCTCTCATTTGCTCTCCCCAATACTATTTCTGTGGAATTATCTGGTCCTTATAAGGTTTTCTAGAAGTCAATGTGGTTTCTAGGAGTTGATGAACTCTGGTGGGATATGCCTGTAATACCAAGGTCACAGTTTAGCTAATCCCACTAACAGTATAACTCATACCTTAAGTGAATACTTAAGACCTTAATAGATTGTGAGGTACAACCACCCACTGAGAATCTGGCAGAACAGTTACTTTAAGAATATCAAGAGGAAGTGACATCATGACTCTGCTTTGCCATTCATTCCAACTGTTTGTTGACTTAGTGGAATTCTAGGTCTTCCATATGTTTATAGCAACCTCAGTTATCAACCTTTCTAGTCTTCCTTGTCAATTCGTAGTCAACAACAGTCTGGGCAGGAGGCACTTATACGACATTTTTGGTGAGGCAATGGTCTCTGGAACAAGCCTCATCCCAACCCTTTGGGGAGGAAGGATTCATTCCTTTAGTAACTAGCAGCAGGACTGTAGAGAACAAAGAGATATCTAGACTCTCCTTATTAAATGATGGGTTTTCTGTATCTACCTGATAGAGTTGTTTTGTATCCTGTGGGGGCTTAAGATCTGTTATGGCTTTGGCTTTTCTGAACTTGGTTGAATGCCATGTTGAGTCACAAAGTAGCCCAGAAATTCAACCTCAAGTCAAATTTACACCTCTCTCTGTGAAGCCTAAGTCCAGATGCAGGAACAGAAGATAGGATTAAGTACATTTTCCGGGTTGATTTGTTTTATATACAAGGATATCATTTATGAAGAACCTCACACCCAGATAAGAGCTCTGATTATCTTCCTTTGAAAGATTGCTGATATACATATTATCCCACAAAGAAACTATCTTAAAACAATACTCCTTCCCAATTGAAAGAATTGGTCAGAGGAGAAATTTCTTCTCTTTACCAAAATTTACTGGATTAGAGGACGTGGTATGACTGGGTAATTTGGACAAGATGGCATCTAGAAAAGGAACTTTCTGCATTTTCATTTCATGTGGGCTACTACTGAACCGTAATTCCAATGCTTTGCACCCTCATATAAAGCTTTCTTTCTCTTTGGGCAGCAAAGGAATGGGGATCCTTATTATTCCACAGAATACATTGATGAGCAAACTTTTTAAAGAGGGGGCCAATGGAAAGGAAATGCTCATCTGTCAGTCTGTTTCTAAGGCAACTCTTTAGAAGTTTCATTGTATTGTATTCTACTCATTGTATTTGTCAGATTAGGAACGATGTTGCAGCTGGATAGAATATTTGTCTCCCCCCCCCCATCTGGCCCTCGGGCAGTAGTTTGCCCATCACTGCTCTAGGTGAAGCAATGGCTAAAGTACTAGTCCTGGAGTCAGTAGGATCTGAGTTCAAATTTAACCTAAGACTCTTACTAGTTGTGCAATCTTAGGCAAGTCGCTTAACCTTGTTTGCCTCAATTTCCACATCTGTAAAATGGGATGGAGAAGGAAATGGCAAATCAGTCCAATATCTTTGCCAAGGAAACTCCAAGTAGGGTCACTAGGAGTCAGACATAATTAGAAAACAAGTGAACAACATTCTTTACAGGAATTCTAAGTGAAAACCTATGATAGTGTTCTCAGCTCTTTCCTTGATACTTCATAGTATTTGACTTTTCAACAGAATTCAACTTTGTTTATATTATTATTGTTATATTCTTTTCTAGGTTTTCTGGACACCAGTCTTAATAAAACCTTACTCTTTGAGGATTATATATATTTGGGGTCATAACAATGATGGAAAAGTGCTACATGCTCTACCAACTTCTATTTCTCAGCTTGGCCAATGAAATCCAGGATCCCACATCATTCTGGTTTATTGTACGAAATTATTCCAGACTGATTCACGAGAACACTAAAACAGTAAGTCCAGAATTTCTTGGGTAGTGGCTCTGGATTTACTCAGTCATAGTCATAGAATTTTGGAAGAGGGACCTCAGGAATCCCAAACCATCAGACCATACTGTCCCCTCCTTTCATGGATGGAGAAACTCAGGCAAGGAGGTATTAATTGATATTCCAAGGCTGGGCACTTTGGGTACTAACTGTCCTAAAGTGAGATACTTCCTATTGTTTCTCTGTAAAGATACTTTCTGCTTAATTCTATCAGGAGTGTGATGGAGTTAGTTGGGAATCTACAACCATTGCCAATCAGAGCTTGATTTATTTGGTTTGTTGATTGTCTAGTCTTAAAAAGGAATGGAAAAAATGTTTGTAACACAGATTAAGCTTAAAAAATGTGTTGTGCATACATTTTTGCAAAACATTTACCAACTCCTCTAGGGTTTCTAGCCCTCATTCTTGGGCTAGAGGCTATAAGAAATTCATCCAATTCATTACTGAATTAGTGCCTTTTGTTTTGGAGTTGAATTTAGAGGAAGTAGTTTATCCAGGAGTTGTTTAGGGCAAACTGACCCATGGTTAAGATCTTCTAAAGAACAGAACATTCCTGGATTTACTGGGTCTGAGTAGATGATTTCCTTGGGCCATTATTTGCCTACTTTATCTCAGTGACTAGTCACTTTTAAAAGAAGGAATCCATCCATTTGCTCTACGTGGACAGAGGAAGTTTGTAATTTACCCATTTCTGAATGCTTGGTCTCTGGTTTCTAGGTCACTAGCACTTTAAAAGCATAATGGAACATGGCTTCTCCGCCATTCTGCTTCTGCTCAATGTCAGATCTTTTGTCCAATCTGTAGTTTCTGCGTCTTAATACTGCCTTAAGATCTCTATTTCTCTCATTAGATCTCTATTACTAATACTGCCTTAAGATCTCTATTTCTCTCATAAGATCTCTATTTCTCTCATTAGGAATGATGTTTGGCTTTGTTAACAATTAGTCCCTGCCTAGCAGATTAAATTCTGGTTTTCCACTACAGAAGTCTTATCTTTCCTTTTGTTCCCCATTTTAGCTGGGCATCGCTCTTAAATGATTTGTTCCTGGGCATCATGGATCTCAGCCCTCAGTGGACATTCTTTGGTCACAACTATCAGAATTTATCTCACACTCTGCTCTGCCTCAGGTCATGGAACAGAAGCTCACCTAAAATAACGACTGTTTGGAATCTCTGAGAAACATTGGTAAGAAAAGTAGGCATTATATAATTATGTCCACTTTACAGATGGAGAAAAAGAGACACAGAAAAGTTAAGGGATTTGTTGGTGGCTCACAAGGTTAATAAGTAATTCAGTTCAACAAATATTTATCGTGCTTGCTTTGTACCAGGCTATTATGGTAGGTGCTGGACATACAAAGATGAAAATCAAAGTAATAAATAAATGGGTTATATATTGTATATCTACATGTACACGTAGATGATAGGATCATATCAATAAAATAAAATCATCTAGTCCAGCTCCATTTTACAGAAGAAGAAATTGAGGCTCAGAGTTAAGTGACTTGCCCAAAGTCACACAGGCAGTAAAATGGAAGAACTGTGTGATTTGAACTCAGATCCTTTGACTCTAGGTTCAGCACTCTTTCCTCTGCCCCTGCTCTCAAGCAGTTTACATCCTACTTTCCAGATATTGAATCCAAGTCTTTTCCAAAGGTCTTCCCATTATATCATGTTGCTGGTATTCAAAGATGTGTCAGAAAACACCACCATTTTCCCTTTGTTCTGGTGATACTCATGAAATCCAATCTTTCTCACAGTGAGCATTTATGTTGGGACCCAGCATTCTTCATATTTTCCCGATACTACATCATAATCATTATGTTCCCCCTCAGTCCCAACTAAAGGTAAGAGATGTCCTCCATTTCATGATTTATAGCTCAAATTAAGTCCTTGATTTGCATCACCTAAGGATCTTCATACAGTTTTTACTGGCTGTTGCCTTTATTTTGACCAGTATGAAAAACTGGTTGACACATGGGGCTTTTGAAGATTTAAAGTAAAGTCCTGGCTTAACCCAGGCTTATTTGTCCCTAAGCAAATGTCTTAGTCTCAGCAGAGATTCTAGCTAAAGACCTAAAACTTTCCTACTCCTTTTATTTCCTTTTTTTCCTTCTGATGGTTAATGTTAAATTGGTAGAAGGGCTCATTAAAGCAATAAGAGACAGGTTTGTTGACACTATGTGAAGATGAGGCCTGCTAAAATGAGGCTAGCCAAGAACTTGGACACAGCCTAAGGGTAGGTAAACTTATCAATTGTTTTTTGTAGTCTGCAAGGATTCAGTAGAACATGTTGGAAAACCTGGCTTCAGATACCAGCTCTATCACTTCCTTGCCTAAGTGGTCTTAGGCAAATCACTTCTTTGGGACTCCTTTTCCTTATCTCTAAAATGGGAAGGTCCAACAAAAGACCTTCCAAGGGCTTTCAAGTCTAAATCTATGATTAACATTAAGACAAAGCTTTAGACTCAGTGGGAGAAATCCTCATTTGACATGAGTTCCCTCCCCAGCATCTCCCTTTCCCTAGACAGGGGAGGGAGGAAGGGCTCCCATTGGGCTACTGGGCAGAGGGACAGGTCATGTGAGAAATGTCCTCAGGAACTTGTGGAGAGGGGGAGGGGAGCAGCCCCCTCTGGTACAGGTGCCATAGGTTTGCCAACACAGCCTGTGACAACAACTTTATGAGGCAAATGGATATTCCAGAAGAACTAAGAAATGATTCTGAGAAACAGAAGAAAAGGGATCTTGGAAATTTTCACATCTGAGCCATAATTAGGAGTTACAAAAAATCAGACACAACTAAAGAGCAACACCTCATCCATTCATTCTCAAAACACATCTTTCACATTCCCACATATCCTTTTCTTTCCCATGACCTCCCCATTCTACTCTCAATTTAAAATGCCTATTATCTAATATATGTATAACCCAGTGGAATTGCTTGTCAACTCTGGGAGGGAGGAGTGAAGAGGGTAGGGAGACAACATGAATCATGGAACCATGGGGAAAAAAATTTTAATTAAATTTAAAATAAATTGGATTTGTTCACATAAAAAAAATAAATAAATGAAATGCCTATCATCCATCTGAATCTAAGTCATCTCTGAAGACCTTACTCAAGTCCCACCTTCTCTACAAACTTGGTCTAACTTCCTCCCCAGCCCACAAAAAAGTATATTTTTATCTGTATCCTCTTATCTAATAATTATATTCTAGATGTATTTTTATCTCCAACTAGATTATAAGTGCCTTGATATTCCTTCATGTTCTTCATAGTTTAAGCACAGACAGAACTTTGACCAGAGGCATTGTCTGCTGACAAACTGGTATATGTGAAGGGTTGGGCAGCCTCTGTGATGCCCAATGCCAGTAGTTACTCTGTTCTAGGAATCTCATGCCTACCACTGCCTCTGAGGCTACCCTGGCCCTAAGTTATAAAACCTACCCCCTTCTCTCCTTGCCAGGGGGTTGGTCTGGGTAGGGTTTCAAGGTGCATGGTATCTCAGGTATAGAAATAACAGATCAGAGCCCTATTTGTTTATAAGTTAAGAGGGGTCCTCAGAATATCTCAATGCTTATGTTTTCATCTGGGACATATGTTTGAACTTAAAGAAAAAGTGTCTGCTATTCTATCAATGTTCAAGCATTACTTCTGGCACAAAAGCTACAAAGGTACTTTTCCCCTCACTCTAGTACTACTGTATCATTGACAGTTATTTGAAACCCTCTTAAGGAGTGAAATGGATGCCTTTAATTTTGGTAGTTAAAAGAATGTTTGAAGGTTAAACACTGGCTTAGGAATAATTTTAAATCAGTATTTCAAACTATTTGGATGATATTACAAATAAAAAAATGGTTTTACTTACCTAAGCTTTTTTGAGTGAAAGGAAAGTTGTTGTCCACTTTTATTCTCATACAGGGAAACCTGAGATAGTCTTAAAGTATAAGAAGGTTTAGGTTAATGTGTCAGTAACATTCATCAGCATACAAATTCCCAAGCTTTATTTCTTATTACTATGTCATATTAATTATTATATTTATTTACTATTGCACCACAAGAAATGAGAAACAAAACAATCACCAAAAAATTGGAAGAGCATATAAAATGATGCAAAGTGAAGTGAACAGAACCAGGAGAACATTGTACACAGTAACGACAAAAATGATGAACAACTATATGATCAATAATGTATGATTATCAGCATTGCAAGGATCCAGGACAATCAGGACAACTCATGACAAAAAAGGATATCCTGCACCATAAAAGGAAGTGACCTAGTCTGTAGAGATTGAGGCATTCTTCACTTTATTTCCTCCATTAATTTTTCGCTAGTGCAAGCCATATGTATTTTCTTTTACAACATGATGAACATGGAAATATATATTGTATGATAATACCTGTACAACCCATATCACATTACCTGTTGTTTTGGGGGAAGGAGGGAGAGAGAGAGAGAGATCATGGATGGGAAAATTCCAGAAAGCGATTAGGTTAGTGTCAACAATGTAATTGAGAAAAAATTTTTAATTGATCTAAATTTTTTTATATTTGTTGTTGTGCTGTCATTTTCAGTCATACTTGACTCTTCGTGATCCCTTTAAGTCACCTCTTCTTGGCAAAGATAATGGAGTAGTTTGCTATTTCCTTGTCCAGCTCATTTTACAGATGAGGAAACTGAGGCAAACAGGGTTAAGTGACTTGCCTGGGATTACACAGCTGATTTAGTGTCTGAGGATGGATATGAACTCAGGGCTTCTTGACTCCAGGCCCAGTACTCTATCCATTGTGCATCTAGCTGCCCCAATAATTCTACAGTCTTTTGTAATTATAAAGTGCTTTTTTTGTTGTTGTTTTGTTTTTTAAACCCTTAGGTTCCGTCTTGGAATCAATGTTGATTCCAAGACAGAAGAGCAGTAAGGGCTAGGCAATGGGGGGTTAAGTGACTTGTCTAGAGTCACACAGCTAGGAAGTGTCTGAGGCCAAATTTGAACCTAGGACCTCCCATCTCTAGGCCTAGCTACCCAGCTGCCCCCAAGTGGTTTTTTTTAATACATATTTTGATACAACCCTGTGAGACAGATACTACACATTGGTTAAATAATCATTTACCCATTGGCTATTTTCCAAGGCAAGTAAATGGTGGTTAGGGGTTGGCGAAAGAAGAGTACCTCAAACCCAGGCCTTCTTACTTTAAGAATAGTATTCTCTCCACTCTTTCCTCTCTATCTATATGCATTAATCACAGTGACTATTCGGTTCAAAAACCTACAACACTCCTAACCTTTTCCCTGGTAGTCTGTGATCTTAGTGATTACAAACACAGGGTCTGATATTTTAGAAATTACTGAATAGAAGTTTCTGGGATACATAATGTGGGAATGAGCAAAAACCTATTAATTTAGGCTCATGAATTGCTAGAAATATTGTGACATTCTTTTAGGTTGAAAATTCACAAATGTTTGGTATGTAATAAAAATTATGCTAATCTTTTAAATGTTATCAGTTTGTTACACAAATCATATGCCAGTGGATGTTTATTTTCATCATCTGTTACTATATTCTTCATTTGTGAAGAAGGTAGATGAAGCTGTGTTTTCCTACTATAATGAAAGATGTCTTAAATATTATCTAAGATAGTTATAAAAACTATTATATGTTAAGACATATGAAACACATTATACATAGAAGACATTTATTCATTAAAAGCTAAATACAATGCCATATTTTTGGGAAGTTAACTAAAAGGAAAAGTAATCAAAGAACTACTTAGACTACTTGATATGGATATTATATAAAATATTTAAACTATCTGAGCAATGGAAAGAATGTAGTGGAAAGATCACTGGGCTGAAAATCAGAAGACCCGGTAGGAGTCCCTATTTCATCCCTTACTAGTTATGTAACCTTGGGAAACTTACTTCATCTCTGAGCCTCAATTTTATGATCTATAAAATGGGAAAATAATATTTATTCTAACTCACAGAGTTGTTCTGAGAAAAGCACTTTATTAGATGTAAAAGTCTTTTTAAGAAGAACATATTGCTCTAAATTAACCTGTTAATTCTTTAAATGACAGTCTGGGGGAAAAAAAACTTCATGCCATTAACTATAAAGTTCAATATTTGATATAAGTACACATATTAGGTAACTAACATTCTGGAAACATAAAGGTATTTCTAGGCATATTCCTTTGACAGCTTCAACAAATTCTCAATAAGAACTAATCAGCTTTTTTAAACATTAAGAGTATTTTACTTTTTTTTTTTACCTTTTTAATTTAAGAGTATTGGTTTCCTGATCCCAGTACCATCTCCCTAGGGGTGGAGATGAAGGCTGAAAAGCAAAAGATAGTGGCAAAAATGAATTATTAAAAGTATCATTTATAGGTATGTCTCGATGAAATCCCAAGTATCTTCAGCTTTACTCTTCTCTGGTGGTTCCTTAAATGAAGATCTAGGAAGACTTTATTCAACTTGCTTCCACAAAAGTACAACCCTTCCCCTTTTGAATTTGTGCTTCCATTACTTCGCTGGTTGAAGTTTTGAGGAAGGGATATGTCTATACTATTTTATGGAAAGCCCAAAAGTCACCATTTGCCACTGATTTTGGACTCTGGGATCTATTTAATAATGCCAAAAGGACGATCCGGTAGCCGTTCTACTCAGATAAAAGATTTTCTTAAAGGAAGAGCCTACCCTGACGTCAGTGCAGATCGAGGTCATTACCCTGGAATATCTCCAAATGAAAAGATTAAGGCAACTAAAACCATCCTAAACCCCACTTTCGCGGGTACTACTCCAGCTCGCTCCCAGAAAATCCATGCAATTTTACAGACATTTGATCCCTTTGAATGTTATCTTGTTTTTGCTTGAGGGCTCAGCATTGAATCAGAGGTGTTGGCCTCCAAGTTTTTAAGAGCTTCCCAGACATTATGCTTCTGAGCACACAAACTCATGATGACGAAACAGATGCAGGATCTGGTAGGCAAGGGACATAATGCCCCCACCCCTATTTTTTAGGGAAAGGCACTACCAAACAGTACCCCTAGGCTTCCTGAAGCGTTGGAAGCGCCGCCCAACTCCCAAGCCCTTAACTCCCGCCCTCAGGGGCAGCAGACGAATGCAAAGTCTAGTCCACCTACTGTAGCCAATCCGCTCTCGGATCTCCTTACAGCTCCCTCGTCCAATCGGGTGCCTTGCCGGGAGAGGGGCTCAGCTGCAGCTGGTGCGAGGTTGTCGCTTTTTACCGCGGAACTGGGGGAATCTTCTCTGCAGATAAGTCCGCAGCAAAGTGCGCGAGGCCGTGGCGCCGGCATCTGAGGGGCGGGCGTGCCTCCGCCTCAGCCTTCGCCTCTGCCTCCGCCTACTCCTTCTCTCACTGTTTTGCTGCTGCACTGGGAAAGGGAGAGAAGAGCCGGGGTGGGGGGATTGGGATCGCACTTGCCTTCACAACGTTCAACCGCCCCTTTCTCGAGCCGGTCTCGGAAGTTCGGGGCGTGACTGAGCGTCTCCACCCCCCGCGCTCACTCCTTCTTTTCTCCACCACCTGTGGGGGCAGGAAGCGTTGGCTGGGCACCAAGCTTTCCGAGACGTGATGGCTGGGGCTTTTGGAAGCCGCCACCACTGCGTGCTTGAACATCGGGAACTTCTGCCCATGACTGATTTTTTGGCTCTTCTGGCAGAATCTCTGGCGGATGCAAGGCCGCAGCCGGGAAAGAGGTATAGTGGCAGCTGCAGCCGCGGCCTCGGCAGCCACCGCTACAAAAGCCAGTTCATCACTATCTAAAGAACTTTCGGAGTCCTCGCTCTCCAACTCCATGCCTCAGGACGCTGCTCCGGCCTCCGTTGCTTATAGGAGGCGTGGGGTGGCGAGTCGTCACAGAGACCACCATCATGATCTGCTGGTTCAGAGAATGCCTCCTCTAGATTCTATCTGCAACCTCGACCAGTTGCTGCCGGGCACTGACCTGAACACCTGGCTTTGGATCCTGTAGAAAGGGCTCTGTCCTTTACTCAGTTGCCTCCCGGAGATGGTAGTCTGTCCATCTCTAAAAAGTGGGATAACACTGCTCTTTGGAGCTCGCCTAGCTCGCGGTGTTGTCATAAAGTTTGAAAAGGAGAGTGTGAAGGTGCTTTGTAAATAATATATTCTTCTACCGTGTTTTTAAAGGTCCTGCCCCTCCTTTAAACCCCTCCTCCCCCCAACCTCCGTATTAAGTGCACAGAACCACGACACAATGTACCATAGAGGATTTCAGATGAAGCCTTTTTGGAGTTCAGCTGCCTGTAGGGGTGTCTTGTCATCTTGAAATGTGCTTCTATTATTTTTCTACTTTTTAGTGTCTAGGAAAAATAGAGAACTAGAATTCATGCATAATTGCTGTGCTAGCCCTACAAAAGAAAATCCCTTAGATTTTTTCTAGATAATGGTACATTTCATATGTGTCTTAGACAAGACGTTCTAACTTTATAGAACAGGACTTAGCTTTGGGCGTCTATAAATTTCATTAGACCAAAATATTAAGATGATTCCCAGTTTTATTTCATTAAAAGTAAAGGGAAACTGCTGCAGTGCCTATGGTGAAAAATGAAAACTGACATTATGCTCTTGTGTATTTGACGTTTCTAAAAGCAGATCTTCTAAGATTCATGAGATGTTATTCTAAGGTGGTTTAGAGCTGAATTTATCCATGCATTTTCTGATTAGGTGTTAAGACTCCTAATTTTTAATTAGAGGGCCCACCTTTAATTGTCAGCAAAAGATCTTGTTCGAAATCTGACTAAAAGATTTGACTTGAATTTTGTCTATTTCTCATATATATATATATATAGTTTGGGGAAAGTTTAAGAGGATTATTAGTTTAATCAGCTTGAATGTTAACATTTCCACTTGTTTCGACCCAGAAAGTCGGTACTATTTTCTGTCTTCCTCACTTAAGCTGCTCTAAAATAAAATTTGAGTTCAAAGGATCCTTATACAAACAAATCCAGACAGGACTTCAAAGACCATCTGATCCAAACTCTTATTTTACAGAAGTAAACCGAGGCCCAAATAGATTAAGGGGCTTGCTCAAGGTTATACAAAAGCAGGATTTGAATAGGAGATTCATCACTGCTCATTCTTTTGTCCCTTGGGTAGACATTTTCTTTACTTCCCATGTTAATTTTTTTAATGTACAAAAATTCCTTTCAAACATCTGGGAGTTGGTTTAGAGTTGGGAAGAGTAATTTTGAATTGTAAATCAAGATAGAAATCTATACATGTTAGTCAGTTGTGTGCTCCCCTCCTCCCAACATTTCCTAGCCAGGTTATCTGTGAGTATATGTATATATAAGTATTCATACAGACTTTCTGGAGCAAATTAGTCATGGAAAAATCATGAGGTAGGTAGAACAAGAGCTACAGATAGCATGATCACTAATATACTAAAATATTCACTAGGTTAACTTTGATTTTTTTACTCCTGGATAAACCCTACAATCCTTCCTCTACGTCTTAACTAAAATGGAAAGGTACTAGGTCTTCCCTAGAGGCATTCATCCAATTCCCTAGAGAAATTCATCCAATTCATTATTGAATTAGTGCCTTTTGTTTTGGAATTGAATTTAGAGAAAGCAGTTTATCTAGGAGTTTAGGGCTGACTGACCAAAGGTTAAGATCGCCTGAAGAACAAAACATTTCTGGATTTATTGGGTCTGAGGAGCCAAGGGGTGAGTTAAGACATCTATCTAAGCAGAAAGACCTCACTACATATAGGTAAATATTCAGCATCTTCTTCATAATCTCAATTCAGGTGACCTCTTACTTTCAGGATGTATTTTTAACATCTTTCACAAAAACTTGTCCCATGCTTCTGAGGCAGGTGATGAGGAAACTTGGGTAGATACAAATAAATCAATAGCTATATAAAGACTAAGCATCTCCAATGCCATATTTACTGTTGTAACTTGGCACAACAGATGTATTCCTGAATAAAAGTAAAAGTACAAGTAAAATTTGTGTAAGTTCAAGGATTTTAAATGCTCTAAAGGAACTTGCTATTTCTTACACTGGTCTATCCCCACAACAACTAGGCCTGGGCCGAGTATAAAGGACAATGATTTAATAAAGCAGAATCCTTATTAAAAAAAAAATTTTTTTTTAAAGTTTGAGTTTTCTTAAAGTGTGTTAGGAGAAAAACAGACTATTAAGAAGTTGGGGAATCTCATTTTATCTTCAAAAGATGATAAAATTTAGAGATGAGAAAATTGAGGAAGAGGTTAAGTGATTTGCCGATTTAGTCACACAGCTAGTAACCTTATCTACTGTTCTACCTCTCCTTATCATAACGTACAGATTGATGCTCTAAATTAGCAAGACTCCTTGTGGATGATCTCAATATGTAGTGTAAAGCATAGATTTTTTCCAAGAATATCTTAATAGTAACTAATTTTAGAATTCTCTGCATCTACAGAGAATAATTAGTTCACTTAAAATTGTACTGCCTATTACATATTAAGAGTAATACTAAATTCTGGAGAAGGAAATGGCAAACCACTCCAGTCTTTGCCAAGAAAACCTCATGAACAATATTAATGTGCTACAGCCCACAGGGTCACAAAGAGTTGGACGCAACTGAACAACAACAATGCTGAGTTCAAGGAAGCTTTGTTACCCTGTAAAATGAATTCTCCAGGGTTGAAAAACCTAGTCCCTATTAGGGGTGAATTGGCTTATGGCCAAGAACTTTATCTGCTGTCTGCAAAAAGTCAGTGCAACAAATACATATATGGAATGTATAACTTGGATTTCCACTAATTTTCCAAATTACCAAATTTTCAAAGTGAAAAGATTTAGCCATATTTCCATGTTTTTCTAAGAAATGATTCTTTATTCAATTGAAGTGGTTCTGAGTAGAGCCCTTTAAAATATTCCACCCACATTAGCAAGATGATTACAGGGAGAGCAACTATGTGTTTGCAATGTTACTGTTGCTCAACCTAAACCAGAAGTATATCATGTATTTAGAGCTTTGAAGAGATTTATACAGTATATAACAGTCAGGGAGGCTGAAGGTTATCCTTAGTAGCTTTTCATACTATCAAATATATATGCTGACTAGAAAAGTGAGGACTTCTAATACAGGATTCATGGATTCAACTCCAACTTGTTTCTCATGAGGTTGTTGATAAGCATCAGAATACTTATAAAATCACAATTTTAGAACAGATGGCTTATAGGTCCTATACTGGAAAAAGCCACAGAGCATAAATCTATGGTCAAGATAACTTTCCCAATTTCTCAAGCTACCTATGACCCAATTTTAAAATTAATGATTGGTATCCCTAATTCGTTCATTGAGACTTCTTACTCCTTTATAGAAGTTAAAATTTTTAAATACTATTTTGATTCCATAGTTATAATGACTTTTCTATATATGTATCACCAAATAAGAGAAAACATTGATGGGCCTAAATCTGTTGTTCTATAAGTTTCTCAGAGATCTTCATCTTCAGCCAAAATCTTAAATAGAGTATAAAAAATGGTCACTACCCTTAGAAAAATATACATTAAAAGTATAATGCAAATCTTTTACCATAAGCTAATGGGGAGCTACACAAAGTGAAGATAGTTTGCACATGGTCTGCTATACTAAGCATAGGGTACTCTAATATGCCCATTTCATAATCTTTAGTCTCCCTTGATCATTCTATAGGATATTTACACCAACCTTTCTTAAACATAATTGTCTGCCCTTCTAGTTTTGGGTTATTTCCTCTCCTCCTCCAGCCAGATTGCTTATCATTAAAACTGTATTATAATATATGGGAGGCAATGTGGCACAGTTTAAAGAGTGATGGATTTGGAATTTAGGAGCTCTGGCTTCAAATGCTAGCTCTGATACCTACTAGTTATGTGACCCTGGGCAAATTATTTCACCCATTCCATCCTCTGCACAACGGGAATATATGCTTACAGAGTTGTTGTGAAGCTTTGCAAACCTTGGAGGATTAGAAATATGAACTGTCTTCCCCTTGGTATATTTTCACTGCCTCTCAAAACTACTAGATTAAGGCTAGGAAAAACTTTGGTTTGCCATTACAAACTTCGTGATGGAAACTGGTTATTTTGGTGACTTCCTTTAGTAATTTACTCAGTGGAAATATCCCCTGTGGAAAACAAAGGGGGAAAGTTAGCTACTCCCTATTGCAGTGATGGTGGACCTTTTAGAAACAGTGTTACCCCACCCCCCAGACAGAGTGCCAGGCCCACCCTGCCCCTCCTTTATCCCACACAGGGGAGGGAGAAAGTGCTCCCACATTGGGATGCTGGACAGAGGACCAGGGGATGTGAAAAGATATCAGGCACAGTGGAGAGGGGGAGGGGAGCAGCTCTGCTCCAGTCCCTCTGCCTTTCTAGTAATGAAATCTGGGGTGGGTAGGGGGAGGAGAACATGAGTGCCACAGAGAGTGCTCTGCATGCCATCTGTGGCACTGGTGCCATAGGTTCGCCATCACTGCCCTATGTTCATTGCATTTAATTTTCAGGTTAAATAGTTGCAAGAGAGCTAAACCAGCTTTCTTTAAGTTTGTGTCTTAGCTTTTCACCTTATGACACCATATATTTTCAAGATGTTCTCAAAACTATAAGATAATATCCCTAAATCTGTTTGGCAAAATACAAATGATTTCAGTTCCAACTTATATAGTGTTGTAAGGTGTGCAGATGTTATTTTTTCAGAACTCTCCAAGATTAGTGTTACAAGTATTAGTAATCCCATTTTATAGGTGAGGAAACAGGTCTAGAGAAGTTAAGTGACTCACTCATAATCATAATTTAACAAATGACCTGGCTAAAACTCAAACCCAGGCTGAAAAAGTAGAAGTAGAACAAGAGGCAAATTTTACAGATATTTTTTAAGTTGCAGAATGCAAGAATAATATCCTTGATAATTTGTCTTAAGGTTCTTTTGGCACTTCAGTGTGTAAATATCTTTAGATAAGATACCTTTAGGTATTAAGACATAAATGCCTTTAGATAAGACTTAAGACAAACCATCCTCATACTGGATACTACCAAGTTTTAAGTTTTAAAATAGACAATAAAAAGTGGACACAACACCAAAAAAGAGCCTAAAATGCAAATACTTTTTTTTAAAAAGAAGATGGATAGATTATATCAGTAACAACAAGAGTTCTACATTTTTTTTCCTTTCAGGAAGATCACTATTCACCCAGCTGATTTAGTTTCTGGGCAGTTTTCATGAATTTTTTATATGGTGCTATCTAATCATTCAAATGCCTTTCTCCCATATGAAGTCATTCCACTGAATTGACACTAGCTCTACTAAATGGAGTAATAATTTTCAGATGTCTTAAGAGTTTTTCTGAAAGGAAATGACACCAGTTATCTACATTTCACCAAAATTTAAAGGAATTAAATTTTTAAGGAAGCTTGTATAGAGAGTCACTGGCAAAACCTTGTGTTCCTGTGCTGATTTTAAAACTGGATAGAAGCCATCCCTTGTTCTATCATTTAACATGTAACATGAGAGAGTTGAGGGGGAAAGTACACTTGGACTCTAGAGACTGAGGTCTAGGGTTCCAGCTCTGACAGTGGTGTTGTGCTGTTAGGCAAATCAAAAAAGTGATTTGCCTTTTAGATATCAGTTTCCTCATCTGTGAATCATAATTCTTCCAAGACTTTAATTTTGACTGCCTGTGATAATAGACTTTAAAGGAACATCAGATTTACATATTCCTTCTGAAGCTAACTCATACTGAAAAAAAAGTCTGTCTAAAAAATAGGGAGAAAAGATTGCGTTAACCACTTCCCCTGACACAGCTTTGATTTCTCAAAATTAAGTTTTTCCTCTTTTAAGGAGAAAATCAAACACCTGAGAAACTTAAATGTAATTTTATGTAGCAGCAAATAGCTTCCCAATCCCCTCCCTCTCCCATCTGAAAGAATAGCCTATAAAGCCCAAGTGTTGAATGTTATTAAATTTTGGTCAAAAGTTATAGTGATCTTACCTCTATAATTCTGGACTTCTTGAACCAGTTTCCTGTGTACGTTTTAAGGACTTCTGTCGTCCTTAGAGAAACTTTAAACATAAAAATGATATATGTAGTTTTTAATAACAAATTATGAGTCTTGTTGGTGCTAAAAGGGAATAGTGATCTTTTTAATTTTAAAAGGATACCACTTTAATTATGCATGATTTATAATAGAGCATATAGTTTTTACTTTATCCTGTTTTAAGAGCTGTAGTAAATAGATTAGATAGCTAGCCCTCCAACATTTTAACAAGTCATTGGACTTGGACAAGTCATTACTCCACTGGACCTCAGTTTCCTGAATATGAAGAGATTGGACTAGATAGGTTAGCTTCACTTCTAACTCTGCATCTATGATCTCTATGAAATCTGCCACAAAAGGTCAGGAATTCCTATACTGGAGAAGTCAACCTCCTTCCCCTCTTTTTCCCCACCCTTCCCAGATTTTTACTAAATTTGGTATACTTTTATGTTAGAAGTCATGGTTTTAATCCATTACTGCCAGTTCAGATAAGTGTGCTGGTCCCAGTTTTGTGTATTCACACATTAAATAAACAACTTGTTTCTACTCCCTTCCAAAGGCAGTGTGTTTATTTTACTCTTATGTCTTATTAGTTCTTAAGAGAGCATCCAAAAGCCCCTTCTAAATTTATATACTGAGGACATTTCCCCAGTCTTCTCTTTGGAAAACTTAGTCTATCAGCTATGCAGATTGTCAGACTTTACAATGCAACCCCAATGTTACATACATAGACACATTTATTTAAAGTTCAATTCTCTTTATCCTACCTTCTATCCTTCTATCCCTCCAATATCAAGTTTTAATGTCTTCAAGAATAACCAAAAAAACTTCCATTAGATTTGTTGTCTATAAGACAGCAAAATCAAGTAAATATTTGAAAGCACCAGTCATTTTGAGACCAGTTTTGCTTTTTTACAAAATAACTGACAATCTGTCAACTAAATAATGATTTAAGCATTCATTAAGATTATTGCAAATTGTTTTATAGACTTGTTAACTTATTTTTTAAAGCTACGAACCGAATCTTAAAAACACTAGTACATAAAAAATAAGCAGATTAAGCTTCTCAATATTTTATTGTTACCAAAGCTTCCATAGGACAGGTGGGAAAACGGTTTTTTTTTTTCCTATAGGTGTTTTTTTTTCCTCCTCAAACAAAATCTTCATGCACAAACTTTAAGTGTTAACAAAAAATGCTCAAGTTAGCAAACACACAAAATGCATTAAAGACAAACCCTGAACATTAGTTTTTTTAAATAAACAATCTTTAGAACTAACCTTTACTAAACTAAGTTGTTGTACCTTTGTTTTCATATGCATACAGCAGGCTAAGATTTTCTTCAATAAACTTTGTACTTGGCACACTGACACTTTAAAGTATAAACGAAAAAAAATAATAACGTGTAGAGAATGGTAAAGGTTTGCTGATGACTGGGAGTGCATGTTTTAGTCCACTTCTTCAATGGTTGGTCCCCCAGAGGCACCTGAACCGCCTCCACCCGGTCCTCCTTGGTAAAGTTTGCTGATGATGGGATTGCAGACTCTTTCAAGCTCTCTCTGCTTATGTTCAAACTCATCTTTTTCTGCCATTTGGTTTCGGTCTAGCCAGCTTATCACCTCTTGACACTTGTCCAGGATCTTGTTCTTGTCCTGTTCGCTTATCTTGCCCCTCAGTTTCTCGTCTTCTACTGTCTGCTTTATGTTATAGGTATATGACTCCACTGCGTTTTTAGCAGCAACTCTATCACGATTTGCTTCATCTTCTGACTTGTACCTTTCTGCCTCTTGTACCATCCGGTCGATATCGTCTTTGCTTAGACGGCCTTTATCATTAGTTATGGTAATTTTGTTCTCTTTGCCGGTGCTTTTGTCCGCTGCAGTCACATTGAGGATGCCATTGGCGTCTATGTCAAAAGTTACCTCGATTTGGGGCACCCCACGGGGAGCTGGAGGGATACCTGTGAGGTCGAACTTGCCGAGCAGATTATTGTCCTTGGTCATTGCCCTTTCTCCCTCGTACACCTGCACTAAGACACTGCTCTGGTTGTCGGAGTAAGTTGTGAAGGTCTGGGTCTGCTTAGTGGGAATAGTGGTGTTTCTCTTAATCAGGGGAGTCATCACTCCACCAGCGGTTTCAATACCCAAAGACAGCGGAGTAACATCAAGCAGCAGGAGGTCCTGCACATTCTCCGATTTGTCTCCGATAAGAATCGCTGCTTGAACAGCCGCACCATACGCTACGGCTTCATCAGGGTTTATGCTCTTGTTAAGCTCTTTGCCATTGAAGAAATCTTGCAGCAGCTTTTGGATCTTGGGGATACGAGTGGAACCACCCACCAGCACAATCTCCTGGATCTGTCCCTTGTCTAGTTTGGCATCTCGAAGAGCTTTCTCCACTGGCTCCAGAGTCCCGCGGAAGAGGTCGGCGTTGAGCTCCTCGAACCGGGCTCTGGTGATAGAGGTGTAGAAGTCCACGCCCTCATAGAGTGAGTCGATTTCAATGCTGGCTTGAGTGGAGGAGCTCAGTGTGCGTTTAGCCCGTTCACAGGCGGTGCGGAGGCGCCGGACCGCTCGCTTGTTGGGGCCGATGTCTTTCTTGTGCTTGCGCTTGAACTCTTCAGCCAGGTGGCTCACCATGCGGTTGTCAAAGTCCTCTCCGCCCAGGTGGGTGTCGCCGGCCGTCGACTTCACCTCGAAGATGCCATCCTCGATGGTCAGGATGGACACATCGAACGTCCCACCCCCGAGGTCAAAGATCAGTACGTTCTTTTCTCCCCCTGCACTCCCTTTTTTGTCCAGGCCGTAGGCAATGGCCGCGGCCGTGGGCTCGTTGATGATTCTCAGGACATTAAGGCCGGTAATGGTGCCGGCGTCCTTAGTGGCCTGGCGCTGGGAGTCATTGAAGTAGGCCGGGACCGTGATGACGGCGCTTTGCACCTTCCCACCCAGATAAGCCTCGGCGATCTCCTTCATCTTGGTCAGGACCATGGAGGAGATCTCCTCCGGGAAAAAGGTCTTAATCTCCCCCTTGTACTCCACCTGCACTTTCGGCTTCCCGCCCTCGCTCACCACCCGGAACGGCCAGTGTTTCATGTCCGACTGCACCGTCGCGTCTTCAAACTTGCGCCCGATTAGCCTCTTGGCGTCGAAGATGGTATTGGTGGGGTTCATGGCCACCTGGTTCTTGGCGGCGTCGCCGATGAGGCGCTCGGTATCTGTGAAGGCGACATAGCTCGGGGTGGTGCGGTTGCCCTGGTCGTTGGCGATGATCTCCACTTTCCCGTGCTGGAAAACGCCCACGCACGAGTAAGTGGTGCCCAGGTCGATCCCGATGGCGGGGCCCCGCGCAGACATCCTGACTGAAAGAAAGCAAAGAGGACGAGAGGAAGGGAGGAAAGAGAGCAGGCGTTGAGAAACCGCGGCGTCAACGGTCAGCAGCTAGGTTCCCCTCCGTCCCGCCCCACACTGCGCCAGCCTCGACAATCCGGGTCGCACCCCCCACCGTGGACTCCGCTTTTATAACCACCTCCCACTACCTCCTGGAAATCACCAGGACCAATCTACTCCCGGGCCCGCCCGCACAAACCCTTCCAGCCGGTGCCACAGGCTTTCCTCGGCCGGAGTGATGGGCCGGTGGCCCAACAGATTTCAAGCAGGGCGTGGGGCGGGACCTGAGCCGGCGCGAGAAGGCAGGAAGGTGTCCGTTATGCAAATGATCCCCCGCCCCCCGCGCCCAGCCCTCCCCGACAAGCCTGGGCGTCCGTGTCTCGTGAAGTCCGGACGGGTCTGGGGGGCGTTGGGCTCGTGACCCGCCAGTCTATGCTCCCCGGACTTTTCCACCGCCTCTGAGTGTACCAAAGGCGGGATCGCCTGACGCTCGCTTGATTGGCAGGGGGCACAGCAAGTGAGCAGAACTCGGTACCCTCCGGCGGCTGACAGGACCTGGGGTCGCTAGGAGAGGAGTAGGGATTTGGGGGTGGGGGGAGGAGAAACCGAGGTGGGGCGAAGACGCAGAAGACTGGACCAGATGAGCAGAAAGGGAGAGAGCCTCGGGGACGGCGTGGGTTATTTATTGCCATGTCCGTCGTGCTTCTGGAAAGTTTGATTTCAATGGCAGATGTCACGGTTAAACACGCAGGGAGCGCGTGCTCGGATGAGTTTGCGGGAACGCGCAGGGTGCTGGTGACCCTTATTTGGTGCCTGTGGAAAATCCCAGCAGCTCCAAGGGGTGAGGTAGCACCCAGGAATCCAGGCATGTTCCATTCCCCTTCCTTAATGCCCCTCTCTTCCACCCACCCCGGAGATGCGACGTGGTGACAATAATACTGATCGCTCTTATTAGTTATCTGTTGCTTTATATTGCACTTTTAAGGTTTGCCATTTTTGTCCTCTCGACAAACTTATGAAATAAATGCTATTACACCCGTTTTATTAGGAAACTGGGGCAAATAGGTTAAGAGACTTGCCCAAAGATTCCCCCCACCCCACCCGCTTTAGATCTGGAATGTCTGGGTTCAAACTTTAAGTCACAACTTCTCTGGGACTCAATTTTCCCATTTGTCAAGTGGGTGAGGGAAAGTGTAGTAAGATTCAATGACTTCATCCCTTCCTCCTCCGAGACTCTGAGCATCTAGAAATGGGCCGGGCTATCTAGGGGAAAGAAGAGAGTTGAGGACTTAAAAAAAAAATGGAAATGCTTACGCTTGGACTGTCTGCTCCTCGTGACCCTTCTGGGCAGTGCCTCACTCTTAAATAGTTAAATGGTCTCTAAAACATGAGCCCTAAAAGGCCAGTGGGGAATCAAGTTTCCCCAGCAACAGGGCTTCACTTACATTGTTTTTCTTAGGAGGGGAAAATAAAGGCTTCGGGGCTGAAAAAAGACTCCTGCATTACAAAGCCTACCGCTGGCGTGCGGGCTGGCAGGAGAGCACTTCACTTGCAACGTGACTTTTTACGAATAAAAATCGGTAGTGATTAGGACTATTCATTGAACAACCTCTTCCTGCCAGGCCCAATCCTAAACGTGGAGAATTGGAGAAAGACAAAAATTGACCCTCAAGGGGCTTGCATTCTAGTTGGGAAGATAACACATAAACAATTAATGGACTTTCACGATTTGTTTAGGGTGAATCAGAAGTAATCCCAGAGGGAAGAAACCGGCATTGTGAGGAACCGGACAAAGGTTTCTTGTAGAAGTAGGGCTTGAGTTGAAATACCAGGTATGAGGTGTAGAGGGAGGCAGCCACAGAAAATGCAATAAATAGGCAGATGGAGTGTCTTGTTGCAATATCAGGGAGTCAAGTTTAGAAGTCTGAAATTAACCACTTTTTCTGCCTTGGATTTAATTTTTTCCTTTAATCTCCTCCAGCCCTCTTCCATCCTTTCTCCTGCTGCCCGAATTTTCAGTTACATACAGTAGGCGCTCTGTAAATGTTTGCTGTAAAGTCTCTTCTCCCGTCTCAGATTCTGCCTCTGTCTCCAACCACACTACATAGTCATCTCAAGGTGACTCTAAATACTTCTAAAAGTTAATTTCTTTTTACACAATGTATTAACTGGTTGAGCACTCTATTTTTCTCTTTTGTTGAGCTGATTAGGTTTAATCAGTATTAGGTTTAATCAATAATTGCTGTAGTGAAACAAAGACAGTTTTAACTGTTTTACTATTTATTACTTATGTGACCTTGAGCAAGATAACTTAATTTCTCTGGGCCTTACTTTCCCCATCTGTAAATCGAGGAAGCTAGATTCTCTCAAGTCCCTGAGGGCTCTAAATACTGTGATCATTTGCATCTCAGTGGTTGGAGAAAGGGGAGATAATAGAATCCTAGAGTTCTGACTGAGAAATGTTTTGTATATAACACATCCGGGAGGAGTAATAACTGTGTCCCCAAAAGTCAGGCCCCAAGAATTTGAAGTTCCCTTCCCTGGTTATGGCAGTTTCCAATTTAAACTCATTTCACTTGTCACTCTAATTTTCTGACTTTTAGTCTTTTTAAAACCACAAACAGCAGTTCTTGGGATTCCTATCTTCTCTCTCAAGGGAGTTGAAGCAAAAATGGGAGAAACAAACATAAAGAGGGCAAAAGAATGATAAAACTGACAAGTATCTACAATTCTACCGTTTCTGAATAGTGAGTATGAAGAGCTTGATATCCATCTTCTTTTTTCACTTATGTTTAAAGTCAGGTACGAGAGCATACATTTTTACCTTTCAGTTAATGAGAGGGGAGAAGTCAAAGGCAGTAATGAATGCACCAACAGAAACTATTAATAAAACACAGCACAGAGAAATTTTTTGTAACTGTTAGAAAGGATGGTGAGCTTGCTCATATCTTTGCTCATTCATATTTTTGAATAAATTCGGTGATTTCATTGGTCTGATGAGCTCCCTAAGAAGAAACTCCTCTCTACTAAAGCAGATTGATACCTGCTGGGCAATTTAGTCATAGAGAGTTGCCTTTGGGCTCAGGTTGTGATTTGCCCAGGCCACACAAACAATATACATCAAAAGTAAAAGTTGAACTTGTCTTTCTGACTCGAAAGACCTGCTCTCTAGGATACTGTGATGCCTATTTGGCATCCACACTTAACCTCTAGCAAAAATCATTCTATAGTACAAAGAGCTTCAGAGCTAAAAGGAAATTTTCATATAGTTACTGGACACAATTCTCATAGATAACACAGAGAAAGCATAATATAACCACCTCAAACATCTTTAACACTTTTCTGAAACCACGATAACAAACTTCCATTTTTATTGTCCATGACTTTTTCTCAGATTTAGTATTTTAGACTGCTAAATTAGTACATTAGACTTATATTAATATATTATTAATATTAATAAATTTAAAATTATTAGTTAATATATTAATTAGCATATTGAACTTTTTCTTTGAATTAGTATTCTGCCCAATTCAGTTAATTGTTTCATACTTGAGATGGCAACTTAAACTTTTGGCAGGGGTAAAATTTGGTCTGTAATGAACTTTTGCAATAGTAGGCCTTTAGGGACTAGAATAGTATTTTTGAATGGTAAACATTTATTAATAGCCTACCACTTACCAAGCATTGTGTTAAGTGTGGCAAAAGACAGTCCCTGACCTCAAGGAACTTATGCTTTACTATGGGAAAACAATACAGAAAAAGAAGCTGAAAAGGAGGAGAGGAGGTAAATGGAAGGTGGTGAGGGAGGAAGTCCAGAATACTGCAGCCAGCTGGGAAATGAAGGTATAGGACTGGCCTGCTTGGTCCCCTTAAATGGAAGTTCTGAGAGTTCTCCACTCTCCCATTGGAGGGAGGGGCCCCATGGGAGAGAGTCCTGATGAGCTGTGAGTTCCAGGGTCGAAGTGATCTTCCAGGAGAAAGAAGTTCTTGGGAAATAATCCATTTATATTAATTATTCTTTTTAAAAGATGGTTAGCACTTTGGAAAAGAGCTCAGCTATAGAAAAGAACATTTTGATAACATTGTACTGATTAGACATTTCAGTTTCAAGAATGATTACAAAATCAATTTCACAACATAAATCAAGTACTAAAATAGCTCTTTGGATGCCTGTGAAGCATTTTACTTTACCTAAGCATATTAATTGATCATTTAACAATAAACTTTAAATTGTTAAATTTGGGGCACTTAATGTCAACTAAGATTTTTTTTAAATTACATTATAGCCATATTAGAAGAATTTCATTTGTGACTATTTTGACTATATAGGTAACCAAACTTAATACTAAATGCAATCAGAATATGATTTGTATTTTTATAGGTTTATCTAATCTATAATCTGAAACTTGAGCTTTATTTTAGTTATATCTTTGTTTTGTGTTATGGCCAAAGATATTATGACAATGTGCACATTTATTTTAAAAATTTTAAGTTTTTTATTGTGAACTTAACAAATACCAATTAAAGTGAACAGAACACTGCAAATCTTTTTACATCTTGCTTTTTCTTTTACATGGTATGTGCATTTTAAATAAACTGTACTTTTTTTAGGTATCTTGAATTCCTTTGGAACATAAACTACATAATAAAATTCTAGGCTGTACCTGATTTTAATCTACTCTTCAACATAATTTGCTGTAATCTCTCTACCCTGGTTGGCCTGCTGTGCCTTCCTTCCCTATTCAAAGAACTTCTGGATTAAGTGCACAAAGAAGACTAGGAATAGTGGTCAATTTAATAATAATTGTAATAGAGGGCAGCTAGGTGGCTCAATGGATTGAGAGCCAGGGCTGGAAATGGAAAGGCCTGGGTTCAAATTTGGCCTCAGACATTTCCTAGTTGTGTGTCCCTGGGCAAGTCACTTAACTCCAATTGCCTAGCCCTTACCACTCTTCTGCCTTGAAACCAATATACAGTATTAATTCTAAGACAGAAGGTAAGGGTCTTAAAAATTATTATTATTATAATAACTAGGATTTGTAAAATAGTGCCTGCAGGCACTGCTCTAAGGGGTTTACAAATATCTCATTTGATTTGATTTATTATTTAGAGAGCAGAAGGGATTGCACTATGAAACCTAAGGTGTGACCATGGCCCTAGAATCTATTGCCTCTTTCTCTCTTTTGTCTTTCTCTGTCTCCTATTCTCCTTAATTCTTTGTGTGAATGAGGCCTCGAGTAAAAAGAGTGTTAGACTGGCAAATGCAGGCAGGACTGGGTAGCTTGGAATTCTATCCCTGATAAGTCAGACATTTAATCTCTTAGAGCTCCAGTTTCCTCATCTGTAAAATGGAGGTAATAGTAAAGTACTAATTACTTACCTTTTAGAATTTGAATATCTAATGGAATAATAATACCTGACATTTGTCTTCCTCTCTACTCTTGCCCTCTTTCAACAAGTTCAATTCAGCCAATATTTATTAAGCTCCTAATGTGACCAAGGTGCAGGAGAGGATTCAGATTTTAGATAAAACATTCCCTACCTTCATGGAGCTTATAGACTGATAGAGGAATATGATACACAGATAATTAAAATTCAAAAAAGAAGTGTCAGAGGTTCATACAAAGTGCTTTGCCAAAATAGGAAAGGTACCAGCTTGGAGGTGGGAGAAAATGCTTCTTGGAGAAAATCACGTTTAAGTTGGACTTTTAAACAAAGTAGGAATCTAGAGTAGGTAGCCCATGCATCTCCTCCTTTTCCTATCCCCAAATTTCCCATAAGAGAAGTATATTTTGAAATTTACTATTCATTGTATTTATTAAATAAAATTTTTCTTCATTCTTAGATGTAAAACAACTTTACTTTTTTAAAAAAATCAAACAAAAAATTCTCCTAAAGACAGAATGTTGATTTTTAATTTTTATTGCTATGTAGTTCTCAGTTCTTCCTATTGGTTGGTCATAATAGGGAAAAAAGTAACCCTCTGCCCCCTTTCTCCTCTCACATCAATCTTTTGTCTTGCTACCCTTCTTACAGACTCACTCTGCTTGCTCATTGTTGTCACAGAACTCCTGTCTTTTTATCCCTCCTCCCATTCCATCAGTCCTGTTCTGGTCACACTTACCTCTATAGTCTTGACCTGTTTAGTCAACTAGTCAACAAGGCACTATCCTGCCATCATGCCTTACAGCTAGAGGAGACCATAGAGATCATCTAGTCCTGCTTATAAATTCAGTTTGCTAATCCATAATAATGATGATGATAATGACAATAGTTAGCATTTATATATCAACTGAAGGTTTGCAAAGTGTTTTGCACACTTTAACTCATCTGATCCTAATGTTAATCCTTAATTCTTTCTGCACAAATTGGATTTAAGTGAGGCTGAGTTGCACAAAATCATAGAGCTCACTCTCTTCCAGAGTCATCGAAGTCTAATGGAAAGACAAAAGTCAAGATGACCAGTGATGTCTATGCCTTTGAGAACCTAGTATCACCACCGTACCAGGATGAAGAATTAGAGTAGAACTCATAAGTGTCCTAAATCTGACCATTTTAGATGCTGTGAGAGGCAGCCTGAGAGGTGGGAAGACCTTGACTGAAGTCTCACCTTTGATATACACTGTCAGTGTGAGACTGGACAAGTTGCTTTAAGCTCTCAGGGGCCTAGGTAACTCTCCTGTAACTCCATGCTTCAGAAAATCTGCTGATCTTTATGGGTGAATGGAGTTTCATTTGTGGAAGCTGCCTATATCTGAAACCATAAGGCTGGAACAACAGCAACAATGAATAGATGATCTTCATCAGGTACTTTAAGGTTTATAAAATACAAATATTATTCCATTTGGTCTTCATAACACAATGAAGTAGGGCCTAAAAGTGTTACTGCCCTCATTTTACAGATAAAAAATTGAGTTTCAGAAAGTCAAAGTGACTTGCTCAAGGTCACACATAGCAGAGCTAAGATCTGAACCCAAATTATCAGATCCCAAATTTAGAGCTCTTTCCAGTATAGGAAAGGTATATTCACTTTCAGTCAGCTTCACTACAAAGGAAAAAAATAATACTATTAGCTCATGCTGCTAAATTCAATCCTTATCTCAGAATAAACGTCTAATACTCTTAATTGTCTAGTCCAGTGATGGGCAACCTAAGGCCCATGGCCAGATGTGGCCCCCTGAAATGTTCTAGCCTGTCACAGCGACATTATTCCTAATCTGATGAATATAATACAATGAAACTTTGAAAGAGTTGCCTTAGAAACAGACTGACAGATGAGCATTTCCTTTCCTTTGGCCCCCTCTTTAAAAAGTTTGCCCATCACTCATTTGAGTAGACTCTAGTCAAATGAGTTTAAAGCTATAATTAAAGGTAACACCATTTCTGTTTTAGGAAACACATAAAAAGTGATTTTTATAGTTTAACCAGAAATTCATGCACTTTCAGTAGAAGGAAAAGGAAAGGACAATGTTAAATCATGGTGAATCAATGAATTTTTTCACTAATATGAATATTAGTTAACTTTTCTTTCTTAGTATACTTAATCTTGGTTTTTGCTTATAGTCTAGATCAGAAATGTCAAAACACATATTTCACGTATCCCACAACACTCCCTAAAGTATCTAGAACCAGATTAAATGTACCTGGGAAATTTTTAACAAAATAAATTAAATATACATTAAACATAAATAATGTTAATTTTTGGTTTTCCAAATCAATATATGGCCTACAAGGGGTCTTCCTATACAATTAAGTGGCCTCTATTTTTTTTTTTTTGTGGCTGTTATTTTGATATCATTGGTCTAGATCACAGATTTCAAAGAGGACTGCTTTTTTCCCCTTTAATCATCTTAACTATTTCATAAAATGCAAAGTATTATTCAGGAAGTTGAGAATTTAATACAGTACATATTTGTCACTTTGATTTTACACAAGATCCTTTGGATAATCAGCATATAATATTTCAGTTTTATCTTAACCAAAAATGTTATATGATCTTTGCTGATTTATCTTGGTATTTTGCATATGCAAACTTTGGGGCTACTGAAGTCTTTCAAAAAGTCAAAGAAGACGGTTGCCACTTTACAGTTGGTTGCTACTTAGACTTGATTTTGTGTTGATTTGATTCTTCCTTGTGTGCTCTCCAAAATCAGAATTTTCAGGCCTCCAGAAGTTGAGGATGCTATTTCATCATTGCCATACAGAAAAATACAGAACTCAAGAAAAATATTAGAAATTGACTGCTCAAAATCACAAAACATAATACTTCTGGTTAATATTTTATCACTTAAAAAAATCCAGAGGCACTGCAACACCTGAAAAGCTACAGCTCACTTAGTTACCCTCAGCAATACAATGATCCAAGACAATTCTGAAATACTTACGCCAAAGAATGCTATCCACACCCATAGAGAGAACTGTTAGAATTAGATGCAGATCAAAGCATATTATTTTTCACTTTAGTTTATTTGTGGTTTTTTTTTGGGGGGGGGTTGGTTTTATATGAGTATTCTCTTAAAACAATGACCAATATGGAAGTATGTTTTGCATGATAATTCATGTATAATAATCCAGATCAAATTGCTTATTATTTCTGGGAGGGGGGAGAGAAGGAAAGGAGAAATACAATTTGGATCTTGGAATTTTGGAAAATGTATGTCAAAGATTGTTATTATATCTAATTGGGAAAATGAAAAAATCTGCGGCTAGAAACAAAAACATAATTCTTACTACTTGAAACAGTGGTGTTTGACTTTTAAATTTTAATTACTTTCTCAAGGTTATTTATATAGCTTCTAAATAAATACTCCAAAGCAAATATATATATATATTTTTAAACATTTATTAATATTCATTTTTAACATGGTTACATGATTCATGCTCCTACTTTCCCCTTCACCCCCTGCACTCCCCCCACCCATGACCGATGCACATTTCCACTGGTTTTAACATGTGTCATTGATCAAGACCTATTTCCAAATTGTTGATAGTTGCATTGGTGTGGTAGTTTCGAGTCTACATCCCCAATCATGTCCGCCTCAACCCATGCGTTCAAGCAGTTGTTTTTCTTATATGTTTCCTCTCCTGCAGTCCTTCCTCTGAATGTGAGTAGCGTTCTTTACCATAAATCCCTCCAAAGCAAATATATTTTATAGGAAGTAAGAGGAATATTTAGGCAGCTCTCAAGATTTTGAGGACAGGACCTATGTGAGGCTCATCTACTTTTTAAAATGTTGAAGAAAAACAAGCCTATGATTTCATTTGGACCAGGTCCTAGCATCAGGCATCAAGAACAGCAATAAACCTTGACAGGACTTGGTATTGATGCATGGTTTGTAGCCATGTTACATTAGCTATAGAAGCCAGAAACAAAGCAGATAGATGATTGAGACACCTGATGTCATTTGGATACTGCTGTTGTCATTTAAGATGACAGCATTGTGTAGTGGTAAGAAGGCTGGATTCAGTCTGAGGATTTTCGTTCGAATCTTGACACTACCTTAAGTATATCACTAAATCTTCCTGGGCATCTGTTGCCTCATTTGTAAAATGAAGGAGTTAGACTAGGTGAACCCTGAAGTTTCTTTCAAGCCTAATTTTATAATCCTATGACAGATGTGATACATTTATTAACCTAATCTCTCATTCTGCATTATTTCTGGAGAAAACAAGTTCTCACTAATTTAGCTACTGACCCATAGGTATCTTTTATATTTAGTTCTCAGGGCAGTGGCTGTTTTGCTTCTTATTTTATTGTATTTACCAGTTTAGCGCAGAACCATCAAATACAGCCCTATTATTCTTTCCAAATAATTATTTGTTGCCAAAATTATGGGATCACTTAGTATACTTGAGCATGAGACAAGGATAAAGAACATTTAGAAGAAGGGGGCATCAGTAAGTATGTCATAAGAGATGACTGGGATGTTGGAATTGGAAGAGATAATCATTGGCATATGATGATCAGAGTGAGATTCACAAGGAAGGGACCAAACAACACATTTATTAGAATATATATATATATGTATATATATATCTGTCCCAATAGTTGATCACATGCTGCTATTTAGGATTCTGGTTTAGTTAAAAATGAGAAGAGAGTAGTACTAAGTCACTGGCTTATATCTATAAAACATTGCTCGAGATTAACAATTCATTTTTTTCAATACTAATTACATTTGTGATTTCACATGAATATTCCCTTCAGTGGTACAAATCATCACCCATCCATACCTTCTTAAATGACTTTCTTAGAGATAATTTATTTTACTAAATACATGTAATAATTTTCTACATAACTCCCTCACTTCCTTCCCTCCCCCTTCCCAGAGATGGTAAACTATGTGATCTGGGTTATACATGAATTATCATATAAAACCTAACATGTGACTCTCATCTATGTTCTCTCATAGACATTTCACAAAAGATCCATCCAATGTTTGATCTCTTGGCAAAGAATGGGTAGTCATGGAACATGTTGGCTATCCACGTGGCCTTGCTCTCACTCCATGACTGGCCAACTATCTTTTCTAATGTTTCTTTGATAATATCTTTTATGCCGTTTCTTGTATGTAATTCTTCATTGGTAATGTGTTGCTGCCTTTTCATGCTCACTGTGCATTCCTCCATTACTTTTTGGGGGACCCACAACTTGAAATCCTCAGAGACTCTGGTACTTTACAACTTGTAGCCAGATGGCAGCACTAGAATAAGATAGGCCTTCTATTTTAGTAAGAGGCCTTGGATCATTTAAAGCACTGAACAATTTTGGAAATGCAATCTAGTCTGCTATACTTTAATTCCTTGTCCATCTAGTGTCTGTCCAATATATATGTAATAGTATATATCGCAAGCTAGACAATAGGCACTCTTCATCTACTTCCAGGCCAAACACTTGAATTTGGAACTCCTTTAGGAGACTTTGAATGTTCTGAAGCATGACAGAATTAACATAACTTGAAGCATGATAGAATCACATAACATCTTGTGAAGATGGGTGCATTTGGAGGACTTCTTCATCGAAAGAGAATTCCTGTCAAATTTGGATTTAGTGCTGCATATCGTTCAAGAGAACAGCAAACACATGTGGCAAAAATACATCTCTAATTCTTATGATTGATAATATCTTTAAGTGGAGGGTTATTGGACAAAGTTATCTACTACTTTATTTGTCAAGGAATTTTGCATTATTTGAATGTATGCAGGGAAAATACTTTGTTGGAAGAGAACTTTCAAGGCAGCATTTGCTCTACTGCATCAAAGGCTTTTGTATAGTCAGCAAACAACAAAGAAGCACTGTGAGTGAGATCATGCATTCTCTGCTTCTTTCTGTCATTTGTATTACTTTAAAGTATGATCTGTTATAGAAGTTTCCAAAAGCCTCCCTTCTTATACCCTAGCCAAGGATGTCCAAATGAGTACTTTATTCTCATTTTTTTTTAGGGAAAGTAGACATGCAGGTCAGTAATTATTGATATTTTATCTTTTTTCAGCAACCCTAACACCCTCCTTCCCCAAGCATTCAGTATCCTCTGTTTCAGCTACTTTGGTCCATCCAAACTCTCAAAATTGTTTTGTATTTAGGTGGAATTCTTTTGTCTAGAAGTCCTTTCCTCCTTCTCCTTTTCCTTCTTCTTCTTTGCCAGGGGTTTCTGTATATAGCTGTTAGCATTAGCCTAAATGTGGTATCTCCAGTGTCATTGATGGAAATAGTTTACCATAGAAGATTTGAAAGGTCTTTCTCATTTTTCATCTGTTCTTTTAGTTTCATCTTTAAGTGTTTTAGGAATCTGGCATAAGTGGGCCACTTCAATTCAGCAGATAATTACTAAGTATCTAACTCTGCAAGGCACTATCCTAGATACAAAGACAAAAATAAAGTTGTCCATGCTCTCAAGGGATCTTACTGGGGAAAAGAGGGTACAAACATGCACACAAATGAGTATAGGACAAAGAAAATTTAGATGAAAGCATTAAAAAATTGAAAGGAATCACGGAGCTGAAGTTGTTCTCTGAGTTGAGATTTGGAGATAAGAATGCTAAGGCAGAAATGAAAAGGGAATTCATTCCAGGCAGAGCTAACACTTTATATAAATTTATAGAGAGGGTAGTTGGATTATCAAGTTTAGGAAACAGCCAGTAGTTTTGTTTGAATGGAATGTAGAGTTTGAGTAGTATGGAATAAAGCTGGAAAGACAGGTGGGAGCTAGATTGGGGACTTTAATTGTCAGGCTGTGCTTTTATTTTATATCCTGTAGGCAATGGGAAGTCATTTTAGATTTTAAAATAGGAGTAGCATCTTCAGATGTTTGGCTTAAGATTATTTTGACAATCCAAAGAGATAATTAGGAAAAATGTTTGTGCAAAAATATTCATACCTGTGCTCTTTGTGGTGGCAAAAAATTGGAAAATGAGGGGGTGTCTCTCAATTGGGGAATGGCTAAACAAATTGTGGTATTTGATGGTGATGGATTACTATTGTGCTCTAAGGAGTGATGAGCTGGAGGAATTCTATATGAACTAGAAGAACCTCAATGAACTGATGCAGTGTGAAATGAGCAGAACCAAGAGAACACTGAACACTGAAAGTGAAACAGTGCGGAACTATCCAATGTAATAGATTTTACTACTAGTAGTAATACAATAATCCAGGACATTCCTAAAGGACTTATGAGAAAGAATGCTACCCATGTTGAGAGAAAGAACTATGGAAGTAGAAATGCAAAAGAAAAACTTATGACTTATCACTTGTTTATATGAGTATATGATTTGGGGTATTAGCTCTATGGCAAAAATGAATAATGTAGAAATAGGTATCAAGTGATAACATTTGTACAACCCAGTAGAATTGCTTGTCAGCTCTGGGAGGGGGGAGGGGAAAAGAGAGGGAAAGAAAATGAATTATGTAAACATGGAAAATATTTTGAAAATAAATTTTAAATTAAAAAAAAAAGATTATTTTGACAAGCATGTGTAGGATGAATTGGAGAAGGGAGAGAGTGTTGGATGACCAGTTAGGAGACTATTCCAATAATCCAGGAGAGTAACTGGGATCTTCTAGATAACTGAAAACATGATTCTTAGCATCCTCTACATTCTTTTTTATTACTTTCTCACGGTCACTGCAGAAGTAGAAGGGGGCTGCATCAGATTGAGGGTCATTTTATATTTGTGTTTTAAAAAGAAAACAAAAATATGTATGCTTTCCATTCATGTACATAACACTTGATCATAGAATATAGAATAATACTGCTGCAGAACTGGAAGTGATTCGAGATCATTAGGTTACAATCTCATAGAGCAGCATAGTAGAAACAACACTGAGCTTAGAGTTAAGTAAGACTTGCATTCACATTCCACCTCTGATACTTAACAAACCATGTGATTATGGACAGGCTGCTTAAATGTCTCTGGCCTATTTCCTTCACAGAATTGTTTGGGGGCAGGGCAGGAGAGGAAGAGAATTGAATCTCTGATTTCATTGGTATTGGGAACCTGAAAAGTGACTTGTTCAGGGTCACACAAACCATTACATGTCAGAAGAAAAGTCTGAACCCTGGTTTCCTTGATTCTGAGGTCATCTCGCCACAGGCTTATTTTAAGAAAATGGATAATACACAAACTTTAACCTTAAAACACTTGCGTTAATGTTATATGCACAGAGGAATAATAAAAGCTAGCATTTATATAGTCTTTTTACATTTGCAAAGTACTTTATTCTTATTATTTATTACTTTTATTACACTTGATTATCACAACCCATTAGGTGGGTGCTATTATAATCCCCATTTTACAGATGAGGAAACTGAGGCAAACTGAAGTGACTTGCCCAGGATCACAATGGCTTGTAGGTGTCTGAGGCTGGATTTAAATTCATGTCTTTTGATTCCAAGATGCCAAATGAGAACCAATGGTCAAGTGTCATGCAAGGTTACAAAGTTAGTCAGTTGTAGAACTAGGATTTTTCTATCCTAGTCTGTCATAACACTCTTTCCATGCTTTTGCCTTATAGCACAGAAGATAACAGACATTTTTAATCCTGAATTCCAGATCACATAGAAAACAGGTAAGACCAAGGAAGAGCAAATTTAGAGCCAAAAAGGATCACTGAAGCCATTTAGTTCAACCTTTTATTTTACAGATGAGGAAACTGAAGTCCCAAGAAGTAATACAGAGTTGGAATTTGGATCTAGGTCTTCCTGACTCCAAACCCACTGTTCTTTCCCTTGATTCTTTTTAAACCCTCACCTTCTGTCTTAGAATCCTTACTATGTCGTGGTTCCAAGGCAGAAAAGTGGTAAGGGCTAGGCAATGGGGGTTAAGTGACTTGCCCAGGGTCACACAGCTAGGAAGTGTCTGAGGCCAGATTTGAACCCAGGACCTAGGTCTGGCTCTCAATTCATTGAGCCATCCAGCTGCACCACTCCCCCCAACCCCCTTTCCTTTGATTCTGCTGTAAGACTGTGTGAATATATTTCTTGGGAACCAGGGATCAGGGAGAGGAAATTAAGATTTTACAGGAAATGACAGCTGCAAATTCCGGTGAGCAGTCAATTCAATTTGCCCAAATTTCTTAAGGCTCCATTCTACTTCTATCCCATTTCAGGCAATAAGACAATAGGAATTAGCTCCTTAAGTTAGGCTGTCCTGGAACTTACAAGGCTTGTGATTCTAGGGGGCTTATGTGGTATTCATTAACATTTACTCTGACAAATTAGGGAGGCAGAAGAGTTGAATAAAACAGAATAAGAAAAGATGGGGCAGGAGTAATAATTTTCTTATTAGAGAACCTAAGTAGAACTAAGGGATAGCAATGTTTTCTATAGCCACAAAAATGTAAAAAGATGCACATATTTAACACATTTAACTCTTTAGCAGTTTGATTTTTATCTTTGACTTTTGATAGTGTACTTATGTAATTTTAGAATTAAGGCATTACTCACGACTAGTTTACCAATGTCTTTGTATTATCTCTATCCAGTGCTTTGATCACTGGAAATTTCCTACAGATTTACAAATTCCAATAAGAAGGGAAAAAGAAATCATCTAAAAAGACCGATGTGAATGAACTGTCTTTCTGTTTTTAGTACAGAATATGGAAGAATAGAAGATATATGATGTGGCCTGTAGAATAGCATAAGGAGTGTTATAAAAGACAGTAAACACTAGGTAAAACAAAAAGGGCTTTTAAAAGTCCTTTATAAAAACCTTCCTTATCACAGAAAAGCAGGGCAAAAATATATGAGATGTAATATATATTCTTAAAAAGCTACATGTGAGACGAGGTCATAGTTTCACATTTAATTCTCTTCTCCTGGACTTATTGTATATGGAAATATTCATTTTGTTGATGATGTTCTGGTTGATAATTTAAAAATGAAAACAAAGTAAAAACAATTTTGGAGGAAAGAGAATCAAAGGAGAGCTGTTACCCTAAGCAGGATAATAACTATGGCTTTGAGATAAGGGCAACTATTGGACTCATTTTTATTGTTTTCTCTACTAAACAATGATCATTAGACTGAAAAGAATGAAAAAATGGCTTCTAGGGATTTGAATCCCAAGGTAAGTAAAAAGATAAGTGCATCTAATGCTTTTAATGCTAAGCCATGAGGACCAGAAAAATCATAAAGTGTAATGGAAGAACTGGAGAATGTGACTGCTGACCCAGTCTGTTTTATCTGAAAGATCCTGGAGAGGGGCAGCTGGGGAGCACAGTGGATAGAGCACCAGGTCTGGTGTCAGGAAAACTTGGGTTCAAATCTGGTCTCAGACACATCCTAGCTTTGTGACCCTGAGCAGTCACTTAATCCCGTTTGCCTAGGCCTTGTTCTTCCCATCTTAAGAGTGATTACCATGACAGAAAGTTTGAAAAAAAAAAAAATCATGGAGAATGGGAGGTTGTTATTCAGATTTTCAAAAAAGTAGAGTGTCAATGGATTGGTGGCTCAATGGATCAGGCCTAGAGATAGGAAGTCCTGGGTTCAAACCTAAACTTAAAGACACTTCCTAGTTGTGTGATCTTTAACCCCCATTGCCTACTCCTTACCACTCTTCTGCCTTGGAACCAATACAGTTTTGAGTCTAAGATGGAAAGTAAGGGTTTAAAAAAAAAAGTAGGCTAGTAAGCCTGATCAGTTTCTGGTGAAATGCTAGAAAATATTTTTAAAGGAGGGTTCTTAACACCTATAAACATAAGTAGTATGCACAAAGCATTGGAACAAGTTATGCCAGACTATTTACTACTAGACTGGTATATCACAGAAATGTTTTTAGTTCAATTTAAATAGATCTCAGCAAAGCATTTAACAATCTGTAAGCAAGAGGAAGAGCTGTGGGATAGACAATAGTGAAGTTAGTTCTTTTTTTTGAGAGACTGAATAACTATCCAGAGAAGGGTTCATTAATAACTTGATATCAACTTGGAGCAAGGTTCCTAATGCAGAGCCTCTTGATCTGGGCCTTGAGTTTATGTAATTTAACATTTTTATCAATGGCTTGGAAGAAAGTATAAATAGCATAATTTCAGACGCTATAGGACTGGGAAGGAGAGTAAACACACTGGATGACAGTCAGGATTTTTAAGAAAGTAGCCTTAAACAGGATAAAATATTGGGTTGAATCTAAAATTAAATAGGAAAAGTGTCAAGTTCTTTACTTATAAAGTTTATTTTTTAATCCAAATATAAGATAAGGTAGGTATTGCTAAACAAATTCTATGCCTCAGTAACATTCATTCCAGCCAAATAAGCTAATGCAATTTTAGATTATATTAAAAAGGCTTTAGGTTTAGGCCTCAGAAGGTGACAGCCTCACTGTTTTCTGCCCTGGTTAGATCACTTGCAGGTTTAGGCTTGATATTTTAGAAAGGACTTTGGTAAGCTGGAGAGTATCCAAAGAACTTCCATGATGGTGAAGGGATTCATGTTCATGCCTCATAATAATCATCTAAAGGAATTGGAACCTGGGTTCAAATCTGACTTCAAATACCTCCTAGCTGTGTGACCCTGGGCAAAAAGGAAATGGCAAACCACTTCGGTATCTTTGCCAAGAGAACCACCTGGATAATATTGGTATGGCCCACAGGGTCACAAAGTCAGAAATGACTAAATGACCCAACAACCACAACAATCTTAGGCCCAAGGTAAGGCCAACCATGCAGACAGTTCCTAATGCATCTCCTTAAGGCTGTAAGTACATCAAGGGGCTGAATCTTTCTGCTTCAGAATATAAGAAGCAAGAGATAAGTGGATTCAGGTATATGAGCATTTACTAGTTTTCTTCTCCTCCCTGCTGCAGCCATCCATAAATATAAATGCTCACTCCCTCATTCTGTCAGCTAACACTGTCTTTCTGAGCATCTTCTACTTTTAAGAGCCTCTAATGGTTGTTAGTTTCACAGTAGGAACAAAAAAATAGCTTGTTTCTCACATAATGCAGGGTGGTGAAAGAGTAGGGAAGGGAGACAGCATTTAAATGAACATCCATTCAACCTCTTCACCTAGAGACATTTTTGTTTCATAAACAATTAAATCTTTATCATTGTTACTAGCTACTGGCAGGTCAGTCACTGGCTAGCATGCCAAATTATCCCCCCCCCCCCTTTGGAAAATTGTCACACTACTTTATTCTTTTTTTCCCCCTTTCAACAAGCATTTATTAAGTACCTATTGTACCATCTCTCATCTATTTCTCCAAATCAGAACTCACACATGCCATATTATTCTAGACTGAACTCTGCTACCTGAATGGAAGTAGTGCTTTCTAAAAAAGACTGCAGACCCTTTCTATGGTAGTGGGAAAAGCAATACAAGAGAGATGACCCATGGGAAATTCACTCATTCATTGAGACAATCTAGAGATAGAAGTGACCTTTGAGACCATTCTAGTCTATCCTCTTTATTTTACTGATGATGATATGAAGTCACAAGGGGTTGTGACTCAGAGAGGAGAGGGAAGAGGAGGGGAACTGAATCCAGGACTTCCAACTCCAAATCCAAATGACTTAGAGTACAATCTGTATTGCACTGTGTTGCCTCCTTACTTATTCAACAAATATTTATAAAGCACCTACTTCTATTTAAGGCACTGTTATCTCAAGGAAAAATATCATTTAATAGTATACAATAATCACAATTCTGAAATTTTTATTTTGTCTGCTGCTACCTTAGCTAAGTTTAAAAAACTATTTCCAGGTGCCTGCATTTGTAATAACACTTTTAATTGTCCAGATTTCCAACTGTAACAATATTCCTACTATTTTTAATTTGTTTTTCCAAAATCTGTTATTTCCCAAACATTAAATGGTTATACCTGAGTAACATTCTATGCTGCAAGAAGTTAATATTCTAATTTGCAAAGTATCTAATGCTAAGCTGAGTCATTTTTCTTAATGTTTTCTATCATATCCATGAGATTTTTCCTTCTTTCTAGGGTTCTTATTTGCTTTCTTCTAGGTTCTTTTTGTTTTGTTGTAGCTTATTACATCATTAAAAAAATTCTTATCATGTTGCTCTAATTCTTTGTCTTTTGTGTTATTTGGCATCTCTCCACAGCATTGCAAATATCTTAGCTCACAATGTGCACTACAATACTTCTCTTTCAACCAAGCTTGTGTTAGCATCTCAGTTCTCTGGGAGTTCCCTTTTTCTGTTTATCAGCAAAATGTACACAACAGCATGACTTGTGTACTTTAAAATTGCAATATGAAACAATGGTTTTAAGAACTAATATTCATGATCACAAAATAATATTCAAAGACTATAAAATGCTGTTTTAAAAAACACTGTTTTTCACCATCCATTTGTGTTATGCATTTAAATGGGTCCAGACAATAAATCTGTTCTTAAAAATCACATGACAGCTTACATAATGTTTGATAGATAAATTTTATGTCAATATCTTAGCTCACATGAAATTAAATAGACCCTGCTTTAGCATCTAACAATAATACTGATTTGATGAATCATAAAACACTTCAGGTTATACTCTGAACCACATTGTTTTATAGATACAGATATATGCATATATATACACCCAGAGATGTGTATACATATGCATATATTTGGCATTGTCAAAAATCGTACAAGCCTGTTACAGAGAAATAGCATGATTAAAAACTAATATCTGCCCCATGTCTTCTCCAAAGTTATATAATAAACACAAGTATTTGTTCTTCAAGCATTGTGCTTTTATAGAATAACCATATTTAGAACTGGTTTCTTTATTTTTATTAGTTTTATTAATATACAGTGGTTAAGCTAAAAATCTTTTAAAAATCAGTTTCAAAACTATATGATTTTAAAGACAAAAAATCATTTTCCTTTGGCTAAATAGATGATAATGTTATTAAAGTCCATTTACAAGCAATAAGTTACCAAGTTAAAGTAGTTTGGAATTTAGAATATTTTTGATTTGATAAATTTGAATATTAGAGATATACCATCAATATCATTTTAAAAGCTGTATCATACAACTGGTTGGTTTATCCTCCTTGATTTCTCAAGTGTAATAAAGTAATTTGTTTCTTTATTCAGTGTATTTTTTAAATGAAATTCATTCTGGTGTCATTTTTTTCACCTTTTTTGGCTTTTTCAGTTTATGGTCTCAAGCCTACATGTAAACTATAAGGTTAGATTTAGTTCAATCAATCCACCTAATATCCTTGTCAACTTCAGAATCTAGACTTCATTAATGATAAGAAGGATAAGAACAATACTTAAGTCACTGCTGTATTGACAGAACAGTTACAAATAAAGTGACTAGTTTCTCAGAACTTATTTCCTTTTTTAAAAATTAAAAAAAAAAAGTCAAGGATTCCTGTTCTAGTTAAAATTTCACAACACAATTCTTAAGGAAAAACACATGGAAAATAGTGAAATCATCATCTTATTGATATGGAACTATAAGTTTAATAAGTCACTGAAGGGATAACATTGTGCTTTTTAAGTCTACGTTTAAAAGTAATTTTAATTATAGCTAAGGAAAAAAACTAAAAACAAGAATTTCTATTAGTAACAGTAAAAATAACAGTAAAAATGATGAACAAGTATATGCTTAATGATCCTAAACAAAGGTACTAAAAGGTAAAAAGGTCATAAAATATACTTTTCCCCAACAATTCATTTTATAAAATCAAATTCTAATATATCATATTCCTTGCTTTGGTGTTTTGTTTGCTGTCAAGTTAATACTCTTACAGTAGGAATCACTTATGTTCTTTTCAAATGCTTGGCATTATAATGAGATCGCATATCTTTTCGTAAGTTAAACTTTGCTCCACATATTCCACATGTATATAGATGAACATCCATGTGCTGCTCCAACTGTTCGTTATTTGGGAATATCTGAAAGCAGACCTGGCATATAGTCTCCCCGGAAGATAAGTGAGAAATCATATGCCGTACATGGTCATGTTTTCGGAAGTTTCCTTGATCACAAATGGAACAGACATACCTGGCCATGCCTTTGTGCATATCATTATGAAGTCGCAACTGACGTTCTCTTAAAAACTGCTTTCCACAGGTCTGACAGACAAATTGTTTTTCCTTAGTATGGACTGTATAGTGTTCCCTTAAGTGACAACGCTGATAAAATCCCTTTCCACAAAGATTGCAAAAGTGTTTTCTTCTATGATCTCTTTCATTCTCTTCTATAATGGCATTCTTAAACATGTCTTGGTCTAGGCAACTAGACATATGCTCAACCACTAGGTTTTCATTTTCAAAACGCTGCCCACAATTAGGACATCGAAAAGGACATGCAGAATGTTTATATAATTGCTTTTGGGGGAGACTATTTATTTGGAAATGATTGACCCTGAAATCATCTAACATTTCAACAAACATGTCTCTTATTTCTTCAGACTGCTCATCAGGATTTTCTTCCATGTCCATTTTTTCTTCATTGTTTCCTAACCCATTTACTGTCAAGTCTTGGGGTTCTCCACATCTTTGTGCATGTTCTTGAAGTTGCCTACCTTTGACTAATATTTGACCACATTTCCCACAAGCACAGATATTTTCTATGTGTTTTGATAAATAATGAGATGACAGATCTTCTTCAGTTATTGTTTGTCCACACAGTTCACATGATGCACCTTCAGTATCTCCTTGAACAGGACTATCCTTGTTAGGGTGTCTTGCATTTTCCAAACTGTTTCTTTCATCTGTGTTCACAGACATCCGAGGTTTTAAAAGTTTCCTAGCATTTTTCTTCATGTTGACTTCTTCTTCAATGTAATACCTATAAAATGGCTCTTCAGGTTCATCTTCTAATTCATCATTGTCTGTGGATTCATTGCAATCTTTATCAGAAACTTTAATAACGTTGAAGTCTTTGAATTCATCCTTAGGATGATCTTCTGGTTCCATCTTGATGATGATTCTTTTTCTCTCGGCAGCTCTACTCTTTTCTTCACCAGCTATTTCAGACTCCACTGTACTGCTTTTTCTGTTTCCCGTGGCTGATGATGAATCACTGGTGGTTTGGGTTGTGTCCCCTCTATATTTGTCTGTTTGTGCAGAAAATGGTTTGGAAGAATCCTTTTCACAAGAGTCAGTTTTGGTATTATTGTCTTTTCCATCTCTAACATCTATTATCCTGTGATATGCCCTTGCATTTTGATATGAATGTCTGTTAGTGCAGGTTAACACATGCTCATCTAATAACTTTTCACAGCTAAAACCAAATCCACAGCTGTCACAGGTAAAGCTCCTTCCAAAGCGCCGTGATACACGATCCTTTGGGTTGGATAATTTGGACACAGAGCTTTTCTTACAAACATCAAACAACTGTTCTGGAAAGCTGCCTAACTGTAAAGATTCTTCATCAGGCTCTTTATTTTGTGATGTATTTACAGTTGAACTTGGCTCTACACACCACCTGTTTGCATCACTGCCATTTCTTGCTATGGTGTCGTCATACATTCGTACTCCAAATATCATTTTGTTATTGTGATTGCTGGAAGCAGAAGATGAACATTTTGAACTAGAACAGTCTGCATCTTGTATGTCTTCTAAACAGTCAGGAACATTGTATAGCTGTAAGTAGTTCATTGCCACCTTAAACTGCTCAAAATTGGCAGGAGCTGTCATAATTTTTCCTAAGTACATAAATTGCAAAATTAGATCAAAGCATTCAGCACTAATTTTCATGTTGCTAAGATTCAGTTGTGCAGTAGTATGCTGATGGTTCATGAAAAACATCCTAAAATAAGAGCTGCAAGCAGCTAAAACTGCTTTGTGTGCTTGAAAGTAAATGTCATCAATTGCAATACAACAGTCACAGAGAAAACCCCATTCCCTTTGGTTGTTTAGCTGCTGAAGGACGTAGCTGCTGTGGCTGGGCCTTGCCATCTTCTACTTTAATTATGGACCTACAAGAAAAAAAAAAGATTATTAAGATCAGAAAAGGTAGCAGAAAAAACCCCAAGTATAATTTTAATTAAAATTGGACTCATTTGACTTTTTATTATAATCAAATTAGAAATATCTCATTCTAAAAAGAATGTGACATACATTGGAAACTGCTTATATAAGAATGAAGAATATCCCCATATTTGTTATTTTAAGAAATGTGTATATACCCTCCATGCCCACATCCTAAAAACCAATGCCATTTGGGCTTTATTAGAAATATTTGGGGAAAATAAACATGCATTTCAGAAGAATTTAAAAAGACCAGAAAAGACATTTGCTTCTGAAGGCTAAAAAGACCACAAAGTGAAAATACAGTAATTGAAATAAACCAAGTGACTCAAAGTAAATTGGTAGTCCCAATTAGATAGATATTATTAAGGTTTTGATTGTTATAGTTTGGCGCCCTTCCCCCCACAAACGAACAAAGTTTGGTTCTCAGAAGAAATGCATTATGTATATATTACTCAAAGATAAGGAAGCAGGGCTTCTGGAAGAAGATGGGAGGCAGTTTTAGTGCCGATTTGATTTTAAATGAAGAAGAAAATTCCCAAAGCTCCAGAGATTTTCATTCTTATGCAAACCTATAAAGTTTAGAACTAATTTTTGGTTTCAAGTCAAATTTTAATTTGCATTATCTAAAACTTCTGAATCTATACTCAACTTAAAAACAATCTTTAGTTAAAAAAAAGTCACATGAATAATAGCTCTAACTAGGTGTAACCATAATTTTTTCAAGTTTACTTTCCCATTAAAACTTCTATTTCTTGATTTTGCAGTATTTTAACCTATTTTAGACCATGGCCAATTTGCTAAAAATTATGTCAAGATGTCATTTTTGAATAAAGGTATAATTTAAAGGTGTTTCGCCAGTTATGGACATCCAGAATGCTCCAGTGGTACCTTCAAAATGTAAAAAGGACTACAGAAAAACTTCCAGCATCGTGGAGTGTAGAATCTCTGCGCAGGGAGGCTCTTTGTGAGAACGAGTACCACACAAGATGGATGACAGGCTACTGAAGGGCTGTCACGTCCACATCAGTGAGATAACAGATGCACTTAAGTATTGAAATATTCTTAATAAGGTCCAAACCTAAGGCCAGTTTATAACAAATTGATATCAGAGTATAGTAGCTTTCGGGCTTGAAAAGACATTTATAGCTTGTCATACACACCTATAATCTCTCTGTTGCTAAGAACTCTGAGGCTAGTTGAATCATTTGAATCTGAATTCTGAGAAGCAATGGGCAAAAACTGATCGATCAAGTGTCAATATTAAATCTGGCACCAATATGATGAGCCCTTGGAAGCAGGGGGCCGACAGAGTCTATTTAAAGAGGGGTAAATGGGCCCAGGCTGGAAACAGAGCTGGTCAAAGCACCAAGATGGTTAGCCCACAAGTGGCCAAGGGCACTTATGACTGGTAGAGATAGGGAGAAGCAGTCTCCAAAAAAATAATGAAAAAATCAAACACACATTTAAAGCTCTAAGGTTCCCCCTCCTAGACGAAAGTTTGTTTTTTTTAAAAAGGGGAAATAAGTTAATGTTAAAATGTTAAAAATAGGGGGCAGCTGGGTAGCTCAGTGGATTGAGAAACAGGCCTAGAGACGGGAGGTCCTAGGTTCAAATCAGGTCTCAGACACTTCCCAGCTGTGTGACCCTGGGCAAGTCACTTGACCCCCACTGCCTACCCTTACCACTCTTCTGCCTCGGAGCCAATACACAGTATTGACTCCAAGACAGAAGGTAAGGGTTTAAAAAAATGTTAAAAATATGATGGTAGGCTAGTGTAATAAGCAAACTGTAATAACCTTCACATTTAAGTGAAAGAAGATAATAGTAATTAAAAAGAAAAAACCTTACCTTCTATCTTAGAATCAATACTATGCATCAGTTCTAAGGCAGAAGGGCAGTCAGAGCTAGGTAATGGGGGTTAAGTGACTTGCCTAGGGTCACCCAGTGACGATGTGTCTGAGGCCACATTTGAACCCCGGACCTCTTGTCTCTAAATCTGGTTCTCTATCCACTGAGCCACCTAGCTGACACCTTACTCCCCCTTCCCCTGTGTGATTTTTAATGTTGACCAAAAGTCCACTTAAGAAATAACTACAACCTAGATTTGTTTAAATGTGTTAAGTAATTCTCATATACTTTTATGGGAAATAAGCAACTTTGTGGCTGACAACTGATTCCAAAAGGCATGTAATTTCAAAAAGTATTAAGTACCAACAGCACTTAATTAGAAATTATAGGAGGGGGGGCAGCTGGGTAGCTCAGTGGAGTGAGAGTCAGGCCTAGAGACAGGAGGTCCTGGGTTCAAACCCGGCCTCAGCCACTTCCCAGCTGTGTGACCCTGGGCAAGTCACTTGACAACCATTGCCCACCCTTACCAATTTTCCACCTATGAGACAATACACCGAAGTACAAGGGTAAAAAAAAAAAAAAAAAAATTGTAGGAGGATACAAAAAAACAACATGGCTGGCAACCTCAGCTGAGGTAGCAAACATCTATGTGAACTGACACAAACTTTTGACAGTATACAAATAGTGTTTGTGTGATAATTTGCAGTAAGTATAGTATATCCATCCTTCCCCTGTTCTTCTTTTGTTGTTCAGGACATCTATTTGAACAAAAACTATGCTTAGGTTATTGATATTAGTATGGTATATTTTTTTGGTGTTATATGGTATGTTAATTTAAAGATAATGCTGGGCAAACTGTATACAGGGAGCTGGCAGATCTGGTTTGACAAAGACTATTCTGAATATTGTTTCACTATTGTCAACTGTGTAAACTTTTATATTGATTATATACTCTTTAATTAGTTAGAGCAATGCTATTATTGAATAAATTCCTGTCAGACTTAAGTGTTATTACCTCTTGATAGTAACTTTTATAAAAATTCATTTTTATTAAACAAATTTATAATCTTATTAAACAAAATTAAACTCAAATTCAAATTTAATAAGCCAGTTTTTACCTTGAATACTTTTTCAAAGTATAGATCACACCCAATAAATTACCAAAAGACTACATTATATTGCAATAAAGTTTCTTAAAAGTTCAAAATAAAAGTGCTTTATACTCCAACTATTTCTGTTTATGTGAATAAAATATGAGTAGTTACTTTAGTTCAGTTCACAGCACCACAGTACCAATTACCTTACTAGTAAAACTGGTTTGCCAGAGAAAGAAAAGCAATGGAGCTAAAGCTGAACACATAAACATCAAAATTCTGTTCAAAGAACTCATTGTTTCTTGCATTTAGATAGGCAACTGTCCACACATGCTGAGGAGTCCCCCTGGTGGCTACGTGAACACTTTCCCTGGCAGTTTTCCAAGAAGGCAGCATAAATTAAAATAGGATGATTTTAAAGCTCAAGTTTGCACACATATACATATTTGCAGAATTTTAAGCCTGGAAAATATTTTAAGAGATCATCTAGTCCAACTTTCCCATTTTAAAAATAAAGAAACAAAAAGTTAAAAGAACTTGTCACAGACAGAGCACTTCTAATTTCCAGTGGTTTTTGCACAGTATTTGTACTATTCATCAAACTTGAAGAGACTTATGGATGGTAGTGGGAATATTGCAAGATTTACAGTTAGAGTATCTGGTTTAAAAACCCAAATCTGTTGCCAATATGACTCTGTGCAAGTCAATTAACCTCCCTGGGCCTTGAGTCTTTTACTTATAAAATTGTGACTGGTAAACTTCTTTCTAGCTCTAAATTTTATGATCCCTTCACACCATCTCACACCGTATAGTTCTTGTCTATGTTTTTCCATTAAGTAGAGGCCTTCCTCTCATTCTTTCATCATGCTAGGGTTACTTCTTAGGCTGTGCATTTATTATTTCACATTTCTGTACTATCAGTTATACCTGTCCTGAATTGTGTTTTTCATGCCACTTTTTGCATGGTCATTGTTAGCAGCAACTACACACCTTAATTATGTCTATTATCTATTTTCAGGTTCATCTGCTTAGCCTGTCTAGAATATAAATATTGATGAACTCAACAGGCTACCCATCTAGCTATACCTCACCCACACAAGCTAGCCACTTTTATTTTTCATCCACTTTGTTTCTGCTGTGAGAGATGAAATCTCTCTGGTATTGTAGTGGATTTAAGTGAGGGACTTTTGTAGTGTTCTAGGGTGTGATGCAACTAAAGCAATTGATTTTTCTATAATTTCACAAGCCTTTTTGTCGACCATTTTCAAAATCCAGTCTAACTGTTCAAGGGAGTAGCAAGTAATATTTATTACTTGCTACTCGCCTCCCACCTCACGCTAGCCAATAACCTCAGGGTGTGAGTCTGCTCTAGTCAGATGATATCTGGAATACCATATTTTTAGTTTAGGCTTCCATGTTTTGGGAAGGACATTGATAAGCCAGAACGTACAGTGTGAGGAAATCTACAACCTCCTGGGTAAGTCCATTCTATCCCTGGACAGCTCTAATTGTTAAGAATTTGCCATCCCCCCACCCACCCCAAGTAAGTATGACTCTCCAGAGTGGTGCTCTCAGGCCAAGAAAAATAAAATCTAATTCTTCCTCTAACTAGTCCCCCCAAATACCTGAAGATGGCTATCAGGTTCCTCTCCCCATCTTCTCTCCTATGGACCTTGGCCTTTTACCTTTTTTTTTTTTTAATTGTACCTTCTGCCTTAGAATCAACACTGTCGTGGAATTGCTCATTGGCTACGGGAGGAGAATGAAAGAACATGATTCATGTAACCATGGAAAAACATTCTAAATTAATTAAATAAACTAAAAAAAAAAAAAAAAGAATCAACGCTGTGGGTTCTAAAGCAGAAGTAAGAGCTAGGCAATGGGGATTAGGTGACTTGTTATTCATGGAGAAAGTGTATAAGGATGCGGGACTTCCCATCTGCAGGCCTGGCTCTCTATCTGCTCTCTATCTGCTGGGCCACCCAGCTGACCTGGCCTTTTAACTTTTAATGGATTTATTTTGAGTTCCCATGTTCTCAGCTGAAAACATTTTGAAAAGTCCCTAGTAGGTTATCTAAATAGAGAGTGGGTGAGAGGTTAATATCTTCAGGTTTTTGGAGTAGAAATAATAGAAGGTAAAAAAGTGCCAAAATATGTGCATTACTCTAGATTGGGGGAATTGAAAAATCAAAGATAAGAAATTGGAGGTGATGAAGTAAATAGCTATAAAGAGGATTTCTATAAATGAATACATTTCCATACATTAATAATTTCCACAGATATTATTTCATAAATGTTTATCTTAATTTCTTTATCACTTTTCTCCTTTTCTGGATTAAGCCTTTTAATATGACCCCCCCCCCCATTAATAAAAACACCTGGAATCGTATAAGACATTTTGTCCTAGTAATGCTTCTTTTCTGTTAGGAGAGAGGTTATGCTTCATTATCTATTATTGGGCTCTTTATCAATTTTTAACAAAAGTTTCTCAGAGTTTAACTTTTTTTTTTTTAAACCCTACCTTTAACTTCTGTGTATTGGCTCCTTGGTGAAGAGTGGTAAGGGTGGGCAATGGGGGTCAAGTGACTTACCGAGGGTCACACAGCTGGGAAGTGTCTGAGGCCGCATTTAAACCCAGGACCTCCCGTCTCTAGGCCTGGCTCTCAATCCACTGAGCTGCCCCACAGAGTGACTTTTAACGATCTTTTTATTTACTTTTTTTGTAATCAGAGTGTATTACTATGAAACTTGTAAAACCACTTCAGTGAGCTATTTTTCTTACTCTGCATCAGCCTATGAGAGGTGTGGCAGAGTGCACAGAGAGCTGGCTCTGAAGCAGCTGGGGGAGTCAGGAAGGCCAGAATTCAAACTCAGCTTCAGACACTAGCTGGGTGACCCTGACCAAGTTACTTAGTTTGGCTCAGTTTTCTCACTGCAAAATGGGGATAATTATCTCCCAGGGTTGTTGTGAATGATGTGAAATAAGGTATTTGCAAAGTACTTAACACAAAGCCTGGCACAAAAGAGGTGCCCTATGTTGTTGTTCAGTCATTTCAGATTCTTTGTGACCCCATTTGGGTTTTTTTTGGCAAAGACCCTGGAGTGATTTGACATTTTCTCCTCTGGGTCATTTTACAGATGAGGAAACTGAAGCAAACAGGATTAAGTGACTTGCTCAGGGTCACAAAACTAGTGTCTGAGGTCAGATTTGAACTTATGAAAATGAGTCTTCCTGATTCCAAGTCTAATGCGCTATCCACTGTGCCACCTAACCAGGTGCTATATAAATGTTAGTTATTATTGAAGCCAGAAAGACCTGGGGTTAGGTCCTACTTCTGACACATACTAGCTGTGTGACCCTGGGCAAGTCACTTAGCTTCTCACTGCTTTAAGTATTTCCCCCATTAACGTGCAGAAAAGGTCCTGAGCTGCCTTAGAGGGACTGTCTTCATCTGCAAGTCTGGTTCCCATCTTTAGAAATTCATTTGGCTGACTCAGTGAGCCATGCTTTTCTTAATTCCTTATTTGTCATTTCTTACTACACAATAATATTCCATTCCATTCTTACTCCATAGTGGGGTTTTTTTTCCCCACAGATATTCCCCAATCAGTGGGCAGCTGCTGTTACCAGTTCTTTATCACAAAGAGTCTCTAATCATGGGATTGCTGGCCATTAGATAGTTTTGATCACTTTTCTAGCATAATTCCAAAACTAGAACCAGAAGTTAGGTCACAACTCTACCAACTGTCCATCATTGAAGCAATCTTCCCCCAGCCCTTCCAACACCGACTGTTCCAGCTTTTGTCAATTTTGCTAATTGTCATAGTATGTGATAATCTCTTGATTAATCCTCAATAGGCAATACAATATGGCTTTAAATTCTGTTTCCTAGCTCTCAGTCTAAGAATGGTTTTATGTAAAAACAAACATTAGGGTGGCATCCCCTACTACATAAGGGGATTTTTGGTAGTAGGTTATTTAGTAATACAAATAGCAACCCTATAATTTATCTGTTTTTGGAGCAGTTTTTTCTTACAGGGTATAACCCAGGTACTTGCATTATAGGACAGACAACAGAGAAAGAGATTTATACAAACTAGCCAAAAAAAAAAAAAAAAGACTGGGCAACATTAAAAATAGTGTTAATCCCACTGTATATTTTGGCCTGGACAGACCAACCACTTGGAAAAATGTGTATAGTTCTGATGATCCATTTTAGGAAGACCATGAACAAACTGATGTGTGCCCAGAGACTGGAATCAACTAAAGATCAATCAAAAGAACTGGGGATGGAACAGGTAGGTAGCACAGTGGATAAAGCACCAGGCTTGGAGTCAGGATGATTTGAATTCAAATTTGGCCCCAGACACTTCCTAGCTGTGTGACCCTGGGCCAGTCACTTAACCTTAATTGCAGAGCCCTTACCATTCTTCTCTCTTAAAATTGATACTGAGAGAAGGTAAGGATTTTTTTTTTAAACTAAAACATTTTTTTAAAAGAACTGGGATGTTGAGCTTGAAGAAGAAATTCATTGGATCATTAAAAATTTTAAAGGCTATTGTGTGGAAGAGTAATTAAATTTGTTCTAAAAGTTCCCAGAGGGCAGAAGTAGGACCAATACTTAGAAGTTGCAGGGTCATATTTTTCCTTGTTGTCAAGAATTTTTTTCTAACAATCATAGACTGTCCAAAAGTGGAACAGACTATATTGGTGTCATTTTATTGGCAGTCTTCTAGCAGAGGCTGGATAGCCATGGATCAATTATGTAACTGCAATTCTTGGTCAGTATATGTTGGACTAGATGGTCTCTGAGAATATCTTCCAAATTTTAGATATTAGTATGAGAATTATTCAACTCCCAATTCTATGTCTGAGGTAATTCTACTGAAGTCCTTCTGAGTTTCACTGGAGTTTTAGAAACATAATTATTCTATTGTATATTTCTATGTTTAGTTTTTTACATCACAGTGTGCATGTACATCATAGATTTAGCCAGAGCAGAGGTTCTTAACCTAGGTCCAATGAAGTTTTTTAAAACATATTTTAATGATTATATTTCCAACATAATTTATTTTGATTTTTTTTTTGTATTTTATGCAATTAAAAACATTATTCTGAGGAATGCTTTACAAGTTTTTCACCAGACTGCCAAGGAGGTCACATGACACAAAGAGAGGTTAGGGACCCCTGAATTAGAGAGATACTGTCTATTTTTTTATGCATGTATCAAAATAATCTATAAGAGCAGTAAAAGGTCTAACCACACTTTATAGATGAGGAAAGGAGGTTGAGGAAGGTTAGGGGATAACTATGAAGTCTTGCCCCTCTTCCTCATCTCCATAATCTCCCATGTAGTTTGAGAGCTTCATTTTTAACATGGGTCTATTTTGTGTCCCCATGCTAAGTGTCTGAGGCAGAATGTAAACTCAAGTCTTTTTGACTCTAAGGGATATGCTCTACCCACTTGGAAACACTGCCTCTAGTGTAGTCAACCAGCATTGGTGCTTATTTTGTGCCAGGCACAGTAGGGAATAATTCACTGTTTAAACTGTGTGGTTCTGGCTATATATGTTCAAGAGAAATGAACTCTGCCCAGAATTAAATGAGAGAATGGTTTGGAACTTATTTAGAAAATTGTACAGTACTTTTCATGACTTTAAGCTTGTTCCTGCCACCAAAATCCATTTTTTGGAAGTACAATATTTTCCTGGTGATACTCTATGTCTGCAAATAACATCATGACCCTCCAAAAGTATTCATTAGTTGGCCCAAAGGACCTGCAAAGTAAGTATAAGAGTGCAGCAGATCACAATGATAACTTAAAAACAAAAAAAGCATAAAAGACTTTATCAAGGGCATAAATGAATGGAAAGGAAAGTGGAGTGGTTTTTTTGCATCAGGTAGATTCTTTACACAAGATTTGCAGAAGGATATGAACAAGACTAGTAGAGAATGAGAAGATGGGAAATGTTGTTGTGATGTTCAAGAGTAGAAGGGATACCCACACTGATAAGTGGGTGAGCACTGATTTCCATCTCTGGTCTGGCTATTTGATTAGAGAAACTGTATAAGGCTCTGAGTTTGGATATTCCTTAATCATAAGAATTCATTTGTAAGAAAGTCATCTGGGTCTGAGAAACAATGTCAGATCTTTTAACATATAGAGAAACATGCATATATATATATATATATATATTCATGTATGTGTATAAACATATCCACATATATCCTGGACACTGCAACTGCACAAAGAGCTGGGCCCAGGGTTAAACAGGAAGTGGAGAGTAGTCTAGGTTGATTGTGGGAAAGTGGGCGATGCTTTTAATATTTCTTCCTGAAACAAAGATCTTTTTTTTAAAAAAGCAATATTCTTCTGGGAATGCTAAGTCATGGAATACAAAAGTTTCAGAAGAATTATTGGTGACCCAGAAGGGAATGGAAGGGCACATGGTGGACAGGTACAGGCAGCTGAGGATGTCATTAGAAAATGAGATGACTCAGGAGGAAGTGGGGAGAGGGCAGCTGGGTGGCTCAGTGGATTGAGAGCCAGATCCAGAGATGGGAGGTTCTAGGTTCAAATCTGGCCTCAGACACTTCCTAGCTGGCCCTGGGCAAGTCACTTGACCCCCACTGCCTAGCCCTGACCACTCTTCTGCCTTATTGATTCTAAGACAGAAGGTAAGGGTTTTAATTAAAAAAAAAAAAAAAAAAAAAAAAAAAAAAAGAGATGACTGGAAAGGCTGACCATGTACTAAGAGGCTGGTATCACTGATGATCTACTTTTATCTAGGTAATGTCAAGAGTCAGGAAGAAAAGCCCACAGCCTCTCTGGTGGCCCATGAGTATCCCTTGGAGTATTTGTGGAAGGATGGGGGCAGCCAGAGATGGGTTTGAATCTGTGTTATGAATCTCATAGAGAAAGGGTCAAGGATCCAACAAGTAAAGATGAAGATTCAGCTCAGTGGTGTAGCAGAGCACTGTACTTGGAGTCAGAAAAACTCAAGTTCAAATTCAGTTATCAGATACGAGCTCTGTGACACTGGATGAGCCACTTTGCCTGAGTTTCCTAACATGTAAAAATGACGATATTACCACTCCCCTTCCCAGGGTCGTAATGTTTGGTAAATTACTTTGCAATCCTTAAGACACTATATAAAAGTTGGCTATTTAGAGTAGTTATACTTCAGGGTGAATATTCATTCCAAAAAATGCTAAATGTCCTCTCTGCCTCAGTAGAAAACCTTCATGAGTTTTTGTAACTGAAAAGATCATTGTCAAATTCAGAACACATCAGAGTTACCTTAAAGCACTTTGCTATCTTATTAGATCATGGAGATCAGGCTCTCCCAGCTACTGAGGCCTACCAACTCGACAAGACCGACCAGAACTTCTGCTTTACTGACATGGCCATCGAGAAAGAAGGGTCGGCTCTGGGTCACTCGCTCAGGCACTGGAGTAGGAGTTTTGTGAAGAATTAATGGTAGCAGTAGCGTTAATATTACAGCGTCTTGTTTACCCAGTATCTTTTTAATGCCAAATTTTAACCACTTTGGTTATATTCTCCCCTACCTTCCTAAGAGGATACACTGAATGATGTCATGGGAGTTGTTTTTACTTTTTACATTCTTTTTAGCCTTTCCTTCTTTTTCAGGTTCTGATCATATCACATAACAATCTATCAATGTATCTATCTTAATTTGCTTCTATTCTGTTGGTAGAATGGATGGGGGGGGGGGGTAAATTTATTATATCTATCTAAATCAGAGTAAAAACAATTCTTTTAGAGATTCTGATAGGGCCCTCTAGTTGTTTTCAAGTGCTTTGAACTTTGTGATGCATTCTGGATGCAAGACTTACATATATTTATTTCTTTTTAGTAGATGAGGAAACTGAGATTAAGGTAAAGGTAAATGGTTTTTCCAGAGTTACAGTTCATGGCTGGTAAAGTTTTAACTTGAATTCTTATCTTTGAATTCCAAACCCAGGACAAATGACACTTCATGCTGCCTCTCGGAAGTGACTCTGGCTTGGTAGTATTACTGCCCTTCTCTCTGTTCCCCAATCTATGATATTCCATTTCCTGCCTCCATGTATCTGCACTGGTCATTCCCCGAACTTGGGATGTACTTCTTTCTCACCTCCATCTCAAAGAATTTCCTCACTTCCTGAGAACAATGTATACAATAATAATAATATTGTAAAGACAACAACTCTGATCAATGCAATAACCAACCTAACTTCCAGATGGGGAGGTGAGGGGCTCAGACTGAAGAATGAGACACAGACATGTGTGTTTAGCAAGGGGAGGTAAAGTAAGAAGGAGGTAGGAGGGAGAGAAGGCAGAGTCTTTGGGGGAAAAAAAAAAGGAACTACCTTCAAAAAACATCTTCTATATGAAATCTTTCCTGATTTTCCAGCTGCTAATGCCATTTCCACCTTTTAAAAAACCCTTACTCTTTATCTTAGAATCAAAACTAAGTACTGGTTCCAAGACAGAAAAGTGGTAAGGGCTGGGTAATGGGGGTTAAGTAGGATGTTTAGGAGGCCACATTTGAACCCAAGAACTCCTGCCTCCAGACGTGGTTCTCTATCCATTGAGCCACCTAGTTTTTGCCCCTATGCCCATTACCCTTAACTCCTTTATTTTTAATCAGGCAATTAATAAAGCATTTATTAAGCACTGATTATGTGCCAGCCACCATGTTAAGTGCTGGAGATACAAAGAAAGGCCACAAAAAGACAATCCCTGCTTTTGAGAATCTCACAATCTAATGTGGGTGCCAACACACAACTATTTTGTTCATACATATACAAATATGTTCCCTATCCCAAAAGAATGCAATTAACTTGAGAACAGTAATTTTTTTTAAATAGTTGAATCCTCAGAGCAAAGGAGGTTGAGTAGCATAAAGGGAGGTGTTTAATCATTGCTTGTTAATTGATTGTGGTAGAAAGAGCACAACTGAGTTGGAAGACTTGTTTTCTGATTGTCTGTGACCATGTGCGACCAAGAGCAACTTATTTTAGTTTCTTTAAAATCTTAGTTTCTTCATTTAAAAAGCACATGACTCTTTCATGAAACAACAATGCATTCTAGCTTTCCCCTCCCTCCATAAAAGGACACAGGAAATATCTCTTTTTTATGTACCTTTAGCCCAGGGGACTTCTAAATGCCCATAATTACTCTGTTCCCATGGACTCAGTCCTGAGAGACTTCCCTGCCTTTAGAGTGGCTCAGCCTTTCTCTTCCCTTTAGCATTCCTTAGTCAGCTAGTATTTTAGTTATAATTTTATTGAATTATTCATTTCCACCCCCCTCCAATTTTGTGGTTACAATGTTTTCTCATATGTGGCTTTTTTCATGTTCAACTCTATTCTGGTTGTAGGACATTTCACAGTATGTAGAACCTGATTAATATTAAATGAAATGTAAAAAAGCCCAGAAGAAAATATAAATCTGTTAACTTAAAGGATCACATAACTAAATTTTTAAACCTATGTATTTAAACATAACAACCCATGTTATTTTTTCTTCTCCTACAAAATCATTATGAGAATAATGAAGGGCATCTTTCATTATAAGAAAAAGAATAGGCAGATGCTGCAAACAATATTCTACAGTAGACTACCTCTTTACAGCCACACACCAGCAGGAACATGTGGAGAAAACAAGATCTTACTCTATTTGTTGACTACAAAGAGGTAGATAGACAGCTCATGTGGCTAGTCCATTAGTACATATATCTTGAATAGATGCTGCTGATAAGACAGACCAGGCCCAGAAATGAATAAGAAGAGAGCAGGCTGAATTATATTTGGTAAATGGCAGTGCTTTTAATGACCCTGAACTTCTCTCTGAAAGACCCATCTTTTACATACCAATAAATATCCCAGTGATGCCAAATTGCTATAAATCATAGAATAATATAGTCTCTTCAGAAAGTCACATCAAGAGAACAAGGATAGAAGGGCAGGAGAGGAAAGTACTATGGATGTGAAAATGCTGTAGCACTGAATATAGTAAGGGGAGTTAAGGAGATTGTCAGAGGTATGGCCAAAAAGGTCACCATATTCTGAGACTGGTGGTCAGCCCTCAAGATCCAGCAGGATTTCCAGAATATACAACAATATAGAGGAAAGCCCCTTCAAACTCTCCTCCCCAGGGGTGGGTGAGGACCAGTCATACAATCTAAGAAGATATGAATGGGTTGTGTTCCCCACTGTTCTGGGAAATGCCCACATTGATGAGATCACAAATTCAGCAAAGTATTAAAGCCTTGTTTCAATCCCAAAGAATACCTGATATATGCCCGACTGCCTTTCCTGTTATACATTTGTATAACAGGAAAGGCAGTCGGGCATATATTTTTTCTATCATTTATTTCCACCTTTATTTTCAATTAAGTTTTATCTCTAAATCCTAAAACCCACATATACAAAGTACCTAGTTAAGCAAAATTATCTAAGACTCATAGCTACTACTGCTTTGTCCCTAGATCTCTCAGCTCACATCTTATCAATCAACAAGCATTTATTAAGCTGCTACTGTGCCCCAGATGTTAAGCTAGGTTTGAGAATGCAAAGCCAAAAATGAAAAAGCCCCTGCCTTCAAGGAGCTTAGGGTCTGTAGGGCAAGACAAATAAGTACATGCAGCCTATATATAAAGCAAACACGGTAATTTGGGGAAGGAATGGCATTAAGAGCTGGGGCTTGAGCTATCTTACAAGATCTTTTTTTTTTTTTTTTTTTTTTTTAGTTTTTTTTTTTTTTACATTTATTAATATTCATTTTTAACATGGTTACATGATTCATGCTCCTCCTTTCCCCTTCAACCCCCCCCCGCACCCCCCCTACCCATGCGCATTTCCACTAGTTTTGTCATGTGTCCTTGATCAAGACCAATTTCCAAATTGTTGGTAGTTGCATTGGTGTGGTAGTTTCGAGTCTACACCCTCAATCATGTCCACCCCGACCCATGCGTTCATGCAGTTGTTTTTCCTATATGTTTCCTCTCCTGCAGTCCCTCCTCTGAATGTGGGTAGCATCTTTACCATAAATCCCTCAGAATTGTCCTGGGTCATTGCATTGCTGCTGGTTCAGAGGTCCATTACATTCGATTTTACCACAGAATGTCAGTCTCTGTGTATAGAGTTCTTCTGGCTCTGCTCCTTTCGCTCTGCATCAGTTCCCGGAGGTCTCTCCAGTTCGCCTGGAACTTCTCCAGTTTATTATTCCTTTTAGCACAATAGTATTCCATCACCCGCATATACCACAGTTTGTTCAGCCATTCCCCAATTGAAGGACATACCCTCCTTTTCCAATTTGTTGCCACCACAAAAAGCGCAGCTATGAATATTTTCGTACAAGTCTGTTTATCTATGATCTCTTTGGGGTACAAACCCAGCAATGGTATGGCTGGATCAAAGGGCAGGCATTCTTTTATAGCCCTTTGAGCGTGATTCCATATTGCCAGCCAGAATGGCTGGATCAGTTCACAGCTCCACCAGCAATG
>NC_058131.1:462769034-462799980 GCF_016433145.1 Gracilinanus agilis
CTGGGTGAGCGCGCGAGCCGCTGCCAGGTCCCCAGCGAGGAGCCAGCAGCTCCCCCCACCCCCCGCCTCTCCCGCTCCTCCCCCTCCCCTCTTCCTCGACCCCTCCCCCACGAGCAGCGGGCAGTGCCGCGGCGGCACCTGGGTAAGGGATGCACCTCCATATCCCTTTTGGGTTTCTCCGTTCCGATTGCAGACTCCGGGCGTGAGCCACTCCGCGGAGGCTTGCAAGCTCCCAGCACCCGTCGCGAGACAGATGCAAGTAGCTACGGGGAGAGGGGTGGGTTTTTTGGTGTTTTGTTTTGTTTTGTTTTGCTTCAGTTAGGACGTGCAAAAAAAAAAAAAAAAATGGCAACTAGAAGCGCCCTCCGGGGCCAGGATGCGTAGGACCTGCTCTCCCCTTCCTTCCCTATCTCCGGGTGGCAAGGGGTGGTGCCCTTGGGGGCCGCATTGGGGGTGCATTCGGCCCGGGATGGTGCTGCCATCATCGTGGAATGAGGGCGGCCTGGAGACGGCTACCTTAAAGGGACAGCTGCCTCTCACTAGAATCTGGAGCTTCTCTGTCGACCCCAAGTGGGGCAGTCCTCAGGATTCTGCTTAGGCTCCCCTTGTCTCGGGGCTTGGGGGTGGGGTGGGGTGGAGTATCTTGAGTGTGAATTTGAAGATCCAGGAGACGTAGACCTGGAGAAGAGGTTGCTTGCTTCTGGGATGAATTGCAAAACCTACCCCCTCCCCTAAGTCCAACCTGCCGGTGATCTATTCCCTGTATACGGAATCAAAGGGGCTGCTTTTTTTGTCATTTAGCCCTGCCCCCAGACCCCTTAACTATTACTGCCCAATTTGGAGTCGAACAATTCCTGAAGCACGAAGTTCTTCCCAATGACTTATTTCATTAGCTTTTTATCATCTTATACCAAGTTTGTCTATCCTATCAAGTACTTTTACTTCCCACCTGCCATTGCTTTTCTTTGGCACCATTTATTTACAGATGTCATCATCACTCACCAAGGTCCAAACAGCTTGTCCACCCTTCCCAAATATTTCATGTAGATTAAGCCAATAAGTCTTCTGAAGTCAATTAAATCCCTTCCTTCTTTTCCACAGGAATTTCTCAAGTGTCAAAAGTACTGCTTAGAATATTGGACCTGGAAGGCAACTTTCTAGTCTAGACCATGAGGGCCAACACCCTAATTGAGGAAACTGAGGCCCAGAGACCTTAATTAAGCATATTACCCAAGACTGCAGGACAGTATAGTGACTTCTGGTGTTTTTTTTTTTTCTTTACATAACTTTCACATAGTGAGTACTTAAATTGTGGAATAAAATGAAGAACATTTTAATTACAGACTCTGGTTGTATAATCAACAAATGCTAGTGTATGCTAGAGCATACATTATATTGAGTGGGTGGTTTAGGGTTAAACCAAATATTAGAAGTGAACAAAGACTACCTGTGGTATGATTGAGGGGCAGAAATGTGTGAGCCCCTCCCCAAACCTCCTCTAAGGTCTTTTTTTGGTCTAACTTTTATCTTTGTGAAGGCATTGACCTCTTTGTTATCTAAGATAATGTCAGCCAGCTAAAAATTAATTCATTAAACATGTGCTATATTAGGGTTAGAGAATACTGAGAATTATTTGAACTGAAAATTAATAGATGTGTATTTAAAGATCTTCCTCAACTAGACTCTAAGCTTACTTTTTTTAGGCTTCTTTCTCACTACTCTTCATCTGTAGCTGTTGTGAAACTGGAATCAATATTCCCTTGACATTTCTGTCTAGGGATTTTTACTTACAGAGCCACTTAGAAGGCCTTCTACCTCATTTCTCTCTCTCTCTCTCTCTCTCTCTCTCTCTCTCTCTCTCTCTCTCTCTCTCTCTCTCTCTCTCTCTCTCCCCCCCCCTCTGTCTTCCCCTCCCTCTCTTCCCCTCCTCCATGGGATTTTTACTTACAGAGCCACCTAGAAGGCCTTTTCCCTTATTCCCCTGTCTTTTCTCTGTCTCTCTCTCCATTTCTCTTTTACCTTCTGCCTAAGAATCATACTAAGTATGGGTTCCAAGTCAGAAGAGTGGTAAAGTTAAATGACTTGCCCAAAGTCACCCACCTAGACAATATCTTCAGGCATATTTGAACCCAGGATCTCCCAGTCTCCAGACCTGGCTCACTATCCACTGAACCCCCTAGCCACCCTGGATTCCTTTTCTTTCAAGGCCCACACAATTGGCTTCTCTTTGAAGTATTCCAAATCTGTGAATATTTGTTGAATGAATGAGAATGGGGAGGCTTGGGGAGGGATGTTTCTGGGCTTCTTGAGGGCTAGTACTTAGAGCCTGGATGTCCCCGGTAGGTGGGATGGATGGTTACAGCTTTGCCAGCCTCACTATTTGGCCTAGGACAGGTCCTATTTTAATGTGCATTATTTATGGGGAGGGCAGTTGCTGTCTCCTCCCTCCTACTTTGGGACCAGGAAGGAAGGCTGGGGGAAGAGGCCTGTGACGGGTTATTGGCGCCTGTGGTTTCAGGACTCTCTCATTGCCCTTGAAAAGTGGAGTGGCACTCTCCCTATCCTAGCTCTGGAGTTGGGGGATGCTAAAGGAGCCAGGCTGTCTAGATGGGAGGAGGGGCCCAAGTGTCTGAGCCATTAAAAAAAAAAAAGTCCTGGTCTGGGTTCTGCTGGGAAGTGTTACATAATACTTTCCCTGTTATTATGTACTGAATCGATCCAATGTGACTTGGAGGTATCAGTTTTGCTAATGAAAAATTCATCTACTTTATAAAATGGATTAGGTCCAGAAAAGAGTTAGGGGCTTTCTATTGCTTCCAAGTGAAATCTTTGAGAACAAGGTTATTTCTTCTAATTTCAGGAAAAACAAAAACCCAAAAAATTATAGTAGAAAATGTAATCCTCCTTGCTTGCTCCTTTACTGAAAGTGGGGAAGGAAAAGAAGGTGCAATTATTGATTGAATTATTTTCTTCTTTTGTGTTACTTATAATTAAACATCCTGTCTTATAGTTCCTATCATACTATAATCATTCTATAAACTACTCTACAATTGATTTGCTTTTGGTAATAATGTTATGCATATAATAATTAATACTATTATTTTAGGAAGAAAAAACTCAGCACTAAAGTACAGTGTCTTTTTTTAGCCCCTAAAGTGTAATGACTTCCTGGTGTAGCATATAGTTGGACTGAGGAAGAAGACTCAATTCACATCAGATCCTTTTATTTGACTCTAGCATTGTGCTATGGATGTGGCTTTACAGTTTACATTGTTGTTTTCTTAAATTCCTTTTTTTTCTTTAAATATTTATGATCTTATTTTCTATTCATGAGTAAAAGAAAAGTACTCTGGCATAATAAATAGAGGAACCTATCATGGAGTCAGGAAGAACTGGGTTTAATGCCTGCCTCTAACATATTAGTGTGATTATGAACAGGTTGTTATATTTTGCAGATGAGTTGCTGATCTGCATCTGCAAAGGGATCTTCTACACCTGGATGATGAAATCACAGATCCTCTACCCCTACCCCACCAAAAAAGAATAGGTCTATTTTTCTAACTACATAAAAAAGTATCTTTTTTTTTTTTTAACATATCCTTTCACCTGAAGATTGCTGGTGTTTTTAGTCAGCCAATCCAATTAGCATTTATTAAGTGCCTACTATGTACCATGCACTATTCTAAGTGCTGATGTCAAAGAATAGGACAGTCCCTCTCTCAAAAAGCATAATGGGCAAGACAACATGGAAACAACTATGTACAAACACACTCTGCACACTGCACTGGAGATAAATTAGCAGAGGCTTAGCACAAGCATTAGGAAGACTCAGAAAGGCTTGCAAAAGGTAGAAATTTAGGGGCAGCTAGATGGCTCAGTGGATAGAGCAACAGGTTTGGAATGGGGAGGATGTAGATTCGAGTCTAGCCTCACACATCTTAGCTGTGTGTCCTTGAGCAAGTCACTTAACCCTGATTGCCTAGCCCTTGCCATTCTTCTGTCTTAAAATTGATACAAAGACAGAAGTAAAAGTTTAAAAAAAAAAAAAAAGGTAGAAATTTAGCAGAGAACTGAATGTAGTCAGGGAAGCCATGAGATGGAAATGAAGGGAGAAGGAGTGTTAGGCCTGTTTATATTTTGCTCTAGTGTTGTTCAGTTGTGGCCTACTTGGTGGAGTTTTTTTTAATTTAAATTTCATTTTTGTCACACCAAACATACTTCCATATTGCTCATTGTTGAAAGAGCAAACTCATACATAATCAAAACCCCAAAATGTAACCATAAATACCCTGATGTATTTATAAGATGACTCCAGTAGTTCTTTCTCTGGAGGTGGCTAGCATTCTCTGTCATAAGTCTTTAAGGATTGTCATTGAGAAATTTTTTGGCAAAGATACTAGAGTGGTTTGTCATTTCTGGGTTAAATGTCTTGCCTAAGATCGTGCAGCTGGTAAATGTTAGACACTGGATTTGAACTCAAGAAAACGAGTCTTTCTGATTCCAAGCGCTTTATTGTCTGTACCACCTAACTGCCTTAGTGTTAGCATTCTTCTTTTTTGCCATATTTTAAGGGTTTTGCCAAGTGTCCTAGGAACTGGGTGATAGATGCAAAGAACTGAACAGCAACATCTAAGAGTTGCCAAGTCAGAATTTTCCTGCTCATTTAAGGATAAATATATTTTCCTCTCATCTCTCCTGCCCTATCCATCAATATTCTAAATTTTTTTAATAGGAAAGGGAATTCCTATATTAAGCTCATGAACACTTTTGAACACTGGTTTCAGTCTTTGGATTTTTGCCTCTGAGTCAGATAATATGAATATGAATATAGGGAGTTAGAACTTTTCCACCAATGTTTACTTGGAAAAAATTTTTCAAAATTATAATATTCTCTTATATAACATTCAGTTTACAAGGAACAGATCTTGAGGTTTTAGAATCTAATTAGGGTTTATACTATTTTTTAATATCTTTATTATATTTTGCTTTCATCTGACATAGTTTACTAAATTCAGCATATTAGAGTTAGAAATGCTGAATTAAGTACCTGCACACTCCTTCTTCCTTCTTGAGTGTTCCAGAATAAACTGATTTCTGTAGTGCCTCATACATTTTAGGTATAAATTTTTTTGTAATATTCCTAACATATATATGTTTCTATGAGCACCCCACATCAAGATATATGAAAACTCTTTGAAAAGTATAAATCACTATATAAATGCAAAACTATTATTATGTCAGGCATTTTAAATTTGTTGACCTTTCATTTTTGTGTATTTATAGGCTCAGAAAATGTGTAATAGTCCTCTGTAATATAGTCATATAGCCAGCAGGAACCTAAGGGAGAATTTAGTTCATCAAATATTAGACATCTACTACTTGCAAAGCATTGTTCTATGAGTAGAGAACAAAAAGACTAAAAATGAACATTCCTTTCTTAAGGGAATTTTCAGTGTATTGGGGAATAAATATAAATGTGACTTATGGTTTATATCCCAAAGCTCTGGGCTCACATAGACCGTGATTGATCTTGAAGGCTTCTCACTAGTGGTTTGTATCCCTACCCCAGATTTTTTCAGGGAGTGCATCAGAATTACTCTCTTCTGAAAGAATCTTTAGGTCCAAGCATTCAGACCAATAAAATATTATCTGTAGAGCAAATTTCTTTTAACTCGACAGAAATCATATGATACATTTATGTTTTATTGTGCAATAGGTTGTCCAATCCTTTCTCATATTTAAAGATTGTTAAAAAGTCTAAGGAATTTGGTGGCAGAAAGAAAAACTGTGATTATAAAAAATTATTCTTTGAGAAATGACTGACTGAAGTACCCATTATGGATATTGTATCTCATTGGCTTTGGTGGAGATGATATAACAAAGATTCACAAAAGAGAACACAAGTATGCTATCATAGATATTTGTATCCATCTTAGAAAAAAGGTAGCCAAAGAAGTAAATAAATACAAAAATTATTATCACATTTAATGTGGTTCTCTAGTAGATCACAGTGGTGACAGTGCTCCTTCTGTACTTACTCTCACCAGACAGCTTTCCATTGCAGTTTGGTCAGTCCACAATTTTCTTTAACATTGTAGTATTTCATGTTGACATTTTACATTACTGGAAGACTATCCCAGTAAATACTTGGATAGATGAATTGATGGTTGGTTGGATAAATGGATGGATGGATGGATGGATGGATGGATGGATAAATAGATAGATAGTCATTTAACCTTACAGGACCCTAAAGCAGTAGTCTCCAAGCTTTTGTGATAGTGTTTTTCTTTCAGAAAACATTTCTGAGCAGATATCCCTAATATGTGTATAATTATTTGTAAATTACAAACATATTGCCCTTTTAATAATTACGTATAATATAAACATTTTTAAAGGATGAGTTAAATATAAAATAATTTTTGATCCTAGAGTCAATAAGGAGCCAATAGACTTTATTTAGGAGAGTGACAAAGGTTATATCTACAGAAAAATCACTTGGCAACTTAGATTGGATGGATTGGGGAGGGGAGAGACTTGAAGCCTAGAGATTCCATAGGGGACTGTTGCAATAATTCAGGAAAGAGACAATGAAGGCCTGAACTAGAATGATGACTATGGGAATAGAGAGAAGGGGATATGTATTCAAGAGAGGAAGATAAGGAAACTGATGTGGGATGAGAGAATGGGGAGTTAAAGATGGCAGTGAAGTTGTACACCTCTATTTATTGGTGGTACTCTTGATAGTATCAGAAAAATTTAGAAAATAGATGGGTTTAGGGGAGAAAGATAATATAATTTGGGGGTGGGGCAGCTAGATGGATTGAGAACCTGACCTAGAGAAGGGAAGTCCAGGGTTCAAATGTGAACTCAGGTACTTTTTAGCTTATATGACACTGGGCAAATGACTTAATCCACATTAATAATAATAACAATAATAATAATAAGCCTTTTCTGCTCTCCTGACCTGGAACTAATGTTTAGTAATAATTCTAAGACAGAAGATAAAGGTTTCTTAAAATGAAAGAAAGATAACACAATGAGATTTGCTGTGATCCATGCCAGCTTATTGTATGAAACTCACCTTGTGCCACCCGACACATATGAGTGAATATGAGACAAGGCTCATATTCACTGGTCACTGTCCCAGAGCACAGAACTCCTAAAAGGCGCCTAGAGTGTTAAGCCTATAAAACCTAGGAAGGGGACCATGGGGATAAATGAGGAGTAGATTTTCTCACTAACACTTTTACAGCTACTACTGTCTGGCTAACAGGTTAGTTTGTAACTGCCTTGAGGGACCCAATGAATGTCTGATAAAAGTGGGATCAGGCCACAGCATCTATTATTGAGATCACTGCCTTTAAGGAACTCCTGAAGTCTAGAAGGTAGAGGTGCATATCTTTATCTCTGGAGAGAGTATCTTCCTTGGGTGTTCTTTAAACCAATAAAATCATGAGTCTAGACCAAACGTACATCCACACATAACATGCACAAGCATTTTAAAATTTCCTTCTCCACTATTATAGCTGTCTCTCATATTTGTAATCATTATAAAATGATATGTTATCATTTGTTCAGTAAATCATTTTTTTCTTAGATTTGACAGCTCATTTCAGATTTCTATTAGTTATTGTCAAATCTATCTTTTGAGACTTATATACACCTACACAGATACACAGAAAATCTGTCACTGTATAAAGATATTAGTGAAAAAATGTATTGAAAAATGGGATACTATAGCTATTCTTTAAAAAAAAAAAACAACCTCTTATAGGCCATTTTAGAATCATACTGTTTATTGGCCCAAGTCAGAAGAGTGGTAAGGGCTAGGTAAGGGGGGTTAAGTGGCTTGTCCAGGGCCACACAGCAAAGAAGTGTCTGAATGAAGATTTGAACCCAGGACCTTCTGGCTTTCAATCCACTGAGCCACCCAGCTGACCCCAACTATAGTTATTCTTAAAAGCACTACACTGAGGGGGCAGCTGGGTAGCTCAGTGGAGTGAGAGTCAGGCCTGGAGACGGGAGGTCCTAGGTTCAAACCCGGCCTCAGCCACTTCCCAGCTGTGTGACCCTGGGCAAGTCACTTGACCCCCATTGCCTAGCTCTTACCTCTCTTCTGCCTTGGAGCCAGTACACAGTATTGACTCCAAGACAGAAGGTAAGGGTTTAAAAAAAAAAAAAAAAAAAAAAAAAAAAAAAACACTACACTGGAACCATGCTGTCAGCGGCCCATCCTTAGAAAACCTGTTCTGGAAGCAAATAATAGCAACTTTTAAACAGATAAATGTATATTTCTTTTATAATCTTTAATAGTATTTGATTTCATTAGCTCTGCATTATGTTGTTTGTATTCAAAAAGTTCAACCCAGGCATATGTTGGAAGTTCTAATGAAAAATTGTTTTTAAAAAATAATGTATTTTAGTACTGGTTTCTCCTTTTTATATTTTCTAGAAGCTGCTACTTAATATGATTATTAAGTAAATAATAATCAAGAGAGATGTAACAGAAAAAGAAAACCAAACCTATTATGCATTTTTAGGTCACTGTTCCTCAGTTCCATTGAATTCAGCAGTTATGGAATTCATTGTGGGAATTTAAAAATATTTACTTTTTGTTTTTTCACTATTAGCAAGACTAAATAAATTATATTTTAATTTTTAAATAAAAGTTTTATTCTTACTTTGCCTTTTCCATTGTTACCATCCCTCTACCCAGGACACTGTATTTCCTTATCAGGAATCCCTAGAGCTCATTGTAGTTCATCCTATTTCAAATGCTTTTTTATTTTTTAAATCATTTATTTATTTATTTATTTATTTGAGCCTTACCTTCCGTCTTGGAGTCAATAGGCAGAAGAGTGGTAAGGGTAGGCAATGAGGGTCAAGTGACTTGCCCAGGGTCACACAGCTGGGACATGTCTGAGGCCAGATTTGAACTAGGACCTCCCATCTCTAGGCCTGGCTCTCAATCCACTGAGCTACCCAGCTACCCCCTTCAAATATTTTTTTAAAGTGTTATTGCCTCTCCTTATTGTAGGCATTGTATAAAATGTGCTCTTTTCTCTGCTTTTTATTATACATCAGTTTATTTATGTCTTCCCACATTTCTGAATTCCTTCTATTTGTTATTTTTGTCAGCACAACAATATTCCATTGCATTAAATCAGCAATGTCAGGTGCTAGATTTGAAAGGGACTCCAGGGGCTATCTAGTCGTCACTATCATATACTCCATATGTTATTATTATCTGGCCCCTTCTTGAAGACTTTCAGTGAAGGGAAACTAATAACCAGCAGCAGCTACCCATTCCACTCTTGGGAGTTTTTTAGGAAGTTTTTCCTAACGTCAAACTTTCTTAGCAACTTCCACCAGTAGAAGCTCTGCCCTCTGGCCAGAGAGAACAGGTCTGATCCCTTTCCCCCATGATAACCATTCAGTTCATCGAAGAGTTAACCATGTCCTTGAATCTTCTCCAGGCTAAACACTCTTGTTTCCTTCAACTTATTAGGAGAGCCATCCTGGCTGACCCCTGCCAGTTCCCCAACCTATCAGTATTCTTCCTAAGCTAGTGTTTAGAGTTCCAACTGTAATCTGATTTAGGGAATAGAAAGGTTCTGTTGCTTCCTAACTGCTGGAAACTATTCCTTACCAAGATCTCATTAGATTTTTTTTTTTGGGGGGGGGGGTTGTACATCATACTGCCAAACAAATATTAAGTTACAGCTAAGTGGCACCTCCCTCCCAGATCTTTTAAAGACAGACTACTGTCTAAGCATGCCTTCTTTATCTTGTGAGGTGTATAGGGCGTTCAAGGAGGACCGACACCTCCTGCTTGCTGAGGGAGCCCTTTTCAGGGCTGCTCATCCATCTTCGGTGCTGGTGCTCAACTCTTCTGGGGCTCCAAGAAGCTGTAGTATGTGCAGCAGCCATAAAAACCCTGGCAAAACTCTCTCAACAGGAGTAAGTTATCATATACATCTATAATGGGATATTACTGTGCTGTAAGAAATGACAAGCAGGAGGAGCTCAGAAAAACCTAGAAAGACTTCTGTGAACTGAAGCAGTGAAGTAAGCAGAACCAGAATATTGTACACAGTGACAGCAATACTGTACAATGATCCAAAAATCCCAAAGGACTTAAATAAAAAATATCATCTGCTTCCAGAGAAAGAATTGGTGGAGTCTGAATCCAGACCAAAGCAAACTTTTTTCACTTTCTTTCCCAATTTTTTTTGGTTTGAATTTCCTTTCACAAAAGGATTACTATAGAAAAATGTTTTATTTGATAGCACATGTAAAATCTATAGTAGATTGCTTACTATTGGGAGAGGTGAGGAGGGAGGGAGAGAGAATTGGAGACTCAGTTCTTTTTAAAATTTGGAAATTGTTTTTACATGTAATTGGAGAAAAATTAATACTGTTTTTTAAAAAACTGTCTCAGCAGGATGGCTAAGCCAGATTGAGGGGTTTAGACAGACCTCAAACCTATGGGTGAATTAGAAGGTTTTCTACTCCAAACGTATGAAAACTTCCCCTGGCAGATGAGCACAGTTTGTTCCAATGGCTACGAAGGTGGCTGAAGCTGGCACTGTGGAGCACCTCACCTAAGCTTGGTCAGACAGGGAAGATGCCATCCATCCCCAGCTATCCTCATTTTTGTCTTGCCACTGGACTTCAATGACTGGTAAAGAGAGTGAGATTGATGACTAGCTTCTTGTCAAGTATATATTAAATTTCCAACAGTGTCTTACTTGTATGTATTTACCTCTGAAACTTGTTCTATTGCCTTCTGTATATTTTTTAAACTGTTTATTGATGATATTTTCTTTTGAGGGGAGGGGGGATGTAATTATCATTATCTTCCCACTCCTTCCAAAACTCTTCCCTCTCCCCTGAAAAAAACCCTTTTCCTGTGACAAACAAGCATAGTTCTCTGCAAAGAGGTGGGAAATATAAATCATCCCCAGTCTTCTGAAGTCATGATTGGTCATTTCATTGTTCTATCATTGTTTTCCTTTATAGTCTTATACCTATATAAATTATCCTACTTCTGCTCACTTTGTTTCATGGATTTGTACAAACTCACTCAGTTTTCTCTGAATCTATTTTATTTCTTGTTTCTTACATCCTGATAATTTCCCACTACACTCATATACTGTAATCTGGATAGTTATTCCGCAATTGAGGGGTACCTTCTTTATTTCCATTTTTTTGCTGTAGTGAAAAAAAAAAAAGCACCGCTATAGATATTGTTGTTCATATGAGGCCTGCCTTTCTTTTATTGTTATTTTTTTTTTCTGGTATAAGCCTAGTAGTGGTATCATTTTGTCAAAGGACATGAAGGCCTAAACATTTTTAAAATTTATTTTTATTCTGAATTTTAACAAGCATCAAAGAAAATAGGTATCTCCTTTTGCATAATAGAACAGAAAAAAAGAGGATTGTAATGAAATTGCAGGTCCCTATTATATATGGTTTGCTTTTTTTTTTTCCAGTTTATATAGTAAATTCCAAGTGTAGCTTTTAAAGTTTTCCTGCTTGTCTATTCTTTTTGGCTTTCTTTTCTTTTCAAATTTTTTTCAGAGATGCCACAATGGCCTCTCTTCCTCCCTCTTTTCCTCCCTCCCTCCCTTCCTCTCTTTCCCTTCCCTCCATCCTTCTTTCCTTTCTCTTTCATCCTTATCCTTTCACCCCTTCCCCATTGGAAAACAAAAATAAATAAAACCTTTGTAACGGTATTCATAATAAAACCAGACAAATTACTATTGACAGTGTCCAAAACTATTTCTCTTATTCTGCATCTTGTATCCATCACTTCTCTGTCAAAAGGTGTACTCCATCATCAGCTCTCTGAAATATTAATTGATCATTGCATTAATTAGAGTTCTCAAGTCTTTTAAAGTTATTTTCTTTATAATAGTTCTCTTTGATTCACCCACTTCACTCTGCATCAGTTCATACAAATCTTACCAGGTTTCTCTGAAACCATTCTTTCATAATATGATGTTATAATAATCTTACTACATTAAATTCATATAATATAAATTTGTTTAGATGTTCCCCAATTAATGGGTACTCTCTTAATTTTTACTTCTTTGCCATTACACAAAAAAGTGAAATAAATATTTTTTTACATATGGGTCATTTTCTTTCTTTGGTCTCTTTAAGATAATTGCCTAGTAGTGCTTTTTCTAGATCTGTAGGCATGAATAGTTTAGAGACAATCACATTTGGTCTCAAGTATCCTCCCCTACCTACCCCCTAACCCTCAGAAAGCTATCCCTTATAACAAAGTATTTTTAAGAAGTTAAAAAGGAAAAATTTAGTCCAATTGATGAATATCTTGAAAAAGCCTGAAAATAGCTTTTGTACTTAAAACTTTTGAATTTGTTCCTTTTATATCATGAATATGACGTTTTATTTTTAGAGAAACTTGTTACAAAGATTTGTATTTCTGATTACTGGATTCCCTACTCATTTTAACTCATTGGTAGCTTTCTTGCTTCCCTCCCAGGTGCTGGAGTTTGTTTTGTTTATAACTACTTGCTCATTTATCCTACCCTGCTTCTTAAATCTTCCCTATCCTTTCCTTGACTTTTCTATTTAATGAATTGTCTACTTTTCCCCAGTAGGTTTATATTAAGTTTTATATTAATAATATAATATATAAATATAACATATAATATAATACATAAGTCTTTATCTGTTTTGCCTTTTGGAATGTCATATTCCAAGCTTCCTTCTGCTCAGTTCCAATCTTTTCTTCCTTTGTTTTTTAAACTCTTGCCTTCCATCTTAGAATCCATACCGTATATTGGTTCCAAGGCAGAAAGAGTGGTAAGGGCTAGGCAAGGATGGGTTAAGTGACCTGCATAGGGTCACATAACTAGGAAGTATCTGAGTGAAGATTTGAACCCAGGATCTCCCATCTCTAGGATTGGCTCTCAATCCACTGTGCCACTGAGCTGCCCCTAGCTCTAATCTTTTCGTCAGGAATGCTTGGAAGTCTTTTATTCTGCCAAAGGTAGAATTTTTTTTCTCCTGTAAGATTATACACACCAAAGTGACAGGGTAACTAACATTCATGGTTGTAAGCCTATATAGTTTGCCTTTTGAAATACCATCTTCAGGATATCATAGTTTCACCATAGACTTCTGTGAACCCAACTTTGGTTTCTTAATTTTTGAACACTTTCTGGCTGAGACATTCTGGGTGTTTTCAGATAGAATTTTCTTTCAGATGATGATTGGTTGGATTCATTCTATTTTCACTTTATCCTATTTTTTCCTAGATTTGACAGTTTTCTTTCATAGTTTCTTGAAATAAGGGACCCAGGCTTTTTATTGGTCATGGTTTTCAGGGAGTCTGATAATTCTTAATTATCTTTCCTTGAGCCATTTTCTAAGACATTTTTTTAGCTAGTAGGCATATGACATTTTCTTCTCTTTTTAATCTTTTGACTTTATTCTAATATTTCTCATTATCTTATGGAATTATGATGTTTTTGTTTATTTTTTTGAGTCTTTTAAGGAGGTCCAAACCAGAGTAAGGTTTTCTAGTTTCTGTTCTATGCTTTTTACTCTCTGTAGTAGTCCAAACCTAGACTAGGCTGGCTGGTATTTTAGGTTTGAGATTTAAATGAAATGAGATGCTTGTAGTCAATCTAACAGTTAACAGAAGGTTTACTTAGCCATAGAAGGGAAAGGATATTCAGAGGACATTGAAGGCAGTAATAGATGTTCAATGGGGTATAACCTTGATGCAGCTGAGTGCATCTTTGTTCTGCAGTTTTTAGTAATGTTGTAGTCTTTGATTAGGGAGCAGCTCCTCCAGCCCTGACTTAAAAAATTTTTTGTTGATATCTTCTGTTTTTCACATAATCATAGTCATAATCTCATAACATAATTTCACATAATCATAATCACACATCATCTCTGGTATCCTCTCCTACTCCCTTAGAAAGTTATTTCATATAACAAACAGTATTTTTAAAAGAAATTTTAAAAAGAAAAAAATTCAGCCCAACTGTTAAATATATTGAAAAAGCCTAAAAATAGATGTAAATATCTCACATTTATGGATCTTTTACCACCATGGATGGGCGGTTTAGGGGTGCCACACATATCTTTTCATTTGATAGGTATCAAGTAATAACACATGTATAACCCAGTGCAAATGCTTGTCAGCACCTGGAAGGGAGGAAGGAGAGAAAATGGATCATGTAACCATGGAGAAATATTTTAAAAATTTAAAAATAAATAAGAGTTATGTTTACACACACAAAAGTGTATCTTTTCACTCGAGTTCTGCTAGATCTTTATAATTTTATGTAATATTCATCTTGATTTTTCATATTTGGTTTTTTCCATTTACATTGTTGTCATGTATTTAATTTTCTTCTTCTTTGTTCTTTTCTATATTTCTCTGTATTTGTTATTTCTTACAGTATAATTATACCCTATTATATAAATGTTCCACAATTTATTTAACCATTCCTCAATTGATGGACATCTACTTTGTTTCCAAATGTTTGCTAATTACAAAAAGTACTACTATAACTATTTTAGTGTACATTATGACTTTATTTTTATTGGTGGTTTCTTTGTGATATAAGCCCAGTAATAGTTTAAAAAATATGGACATTTTAGTCACTTTTCACAGTACCACCAAGAAAGGAGAACTAACTGACTACTACAACTCCTCTGACATTGACTACTGACATCTTTTGATCATCTTTGCCAATTTGCAGAATCGAAATGTTGCTTTGATTTGCATTTTGCTTAATGTTAGTGATTTGGAGGATCCTTTCATGGGGACATGAATCCTGACTTTTATATTCAAGCACCAGCCACTTACTTCATTGGGTATAACCCAAGTCCTCTTAGCCATTAAATCTAGGAAACAGTTTCATTCTTTTTTTTTTTTTTTTTTTTAAGGCAAAAACGAGCCCATCCTGCATTGGGCGAGGCCTCAGAATATTGCTACCATCACACAATCTTTCCATTTTTTTCTTTTAAAGCTCTTATTTCTATTTTAATTTCTTCTTTTATGGTTATTCTTTGCTTAATTTCTTCTAGCCATTCATATAATATTCTTGGCTAAGGCTTTTTTTCCCCCTATATAGTTTTATTTTGACTTCTGGAGTTGTTCTCCTTGCTTGGGTTTACTACCTGGGAGTCCTTTAATAGTATTTCTTTGTAATCTTTGGGATTTACTTATATTTTCCCTCCTTTGACCTCTCCATATCAGAAGCTTCAGGTTTATATATTGGGGTTTTTACTGACTTTTCAAGTGTGTCCCCTCTTTTCACCTATTGCTAGCTTCTGGCCATCTTTTTGTGAAATTTTGGATCAGATGAAAGCACTTGTCTCATTTTTTATTGTTGTAGTCTCTTGGATTCTTGTTTTATGGTCCTTATAGTGTGGCATTTTGGGACAAAGGCTAGAAGGTGTGGTCTGAGTGAAAGAGTTGGAAGTGATATGAGTGGAGGCCAGTGGAAGGACTTCTGCTGGGCCTCCTGGATAAAAGATGATTCTTGTTGGTCTTTTGAGTGGGAAAGATGATGATGGAATGTTCTCTCTTTTACTACGTGAGAGAGACTCAATTTTTCCATTCTGCTAATTATTCCTTCTGTGTAAGCCATAAATTCTGACATTTATTCCTCTCTAATTTCTCTTATGGTTTCCATTCATCTTTTGAACCATTCTTGAACTTCTTGTTGTGGTTTCATGCTCCCTTTCAAGGGTGCTCTCTTTTGTCAGGGATTAGTTGTTTCTTTTGTCTTGTAATATTTACTTTGAGAAGTTTGTAATCTTTTTAAGGTTTTAGTATGAATGCTTCCTTCTAATTTTACATTTTCTTTGCTGAATTGTCTGCTCATTTTCCTCTTTTCAAATTGAAGTTTCTTCCTCTTGAAATGACTTTGACTTTTTTCCCCCTTATATTTCTCTTGAATTCTCTTTCTTATTCCTCTCCTTTTGATGGTCAGAATATTTTTGAGGACTAGAATACAACAGTGTCTAAACCTCTTCCTGTGTAGTTGGATCAAAGTTAATGTCTGCTTCTCACTGCAGTAAAATGAGTTCCTTGCAGAATCTATTTGGGAGGAGAAGAGTCCCTTTGTAAATTCTAAAGCCCAATCCTATGTCTGGTCTTGTATTCCCTCCTCATAGTGTGGTGATTGGTGAGGAAGTACTGCTCAGTGATGGCTTTAAGGATTAAGAATCTCCAGTGGTCATCTTGCTTTCTCATCCTGTGAATTCAGCTATGATTTCTCTACTTTTAACACATAATTCCTCTTTTTTTTTTTCAATTAAGAGAGAAAATGAAGAAGACATTTAGTCTTGTATGACCTAGTAGTCCCATTTTAATTATAAAACCATTTATTTATTATGTGGCTTTAGCTTACCTTTCCAGGCTTATTATACATTATTCTTTACAATGCTTTATGTTTCTGCCACTTATTATTTTCCATTCACTACCTTCTATATTCCTAATAGTATTAGCTATTTTGCCTAAAAATATCTTCCTTCCAGTCTAGAATAGGAAGCCTATCTTGAATCTTCTATTTGCTCATAACCTCTTCCCAAAGAAATTATTTTATGTCATATATGTTTATATTTGTATATATATGTGTGTATATATTTTTTTCTTTTCTACTGTTCAAGTTGTGTGTATCTCCTCTGTTCCCCCCCTCCCCAATTAATGTAAGCTCCTTGAGGGGAGGAAAATGTTTCATATTTTTATCTACTTGTAAATGCTTATTAAATCAATGAATCTTTAATTTACTTTAAATAGAATAAATATTGTTTTAATTAAATGGAATCCATAACCACAGCTTGACTTGAACCTCTTAAAGAATAGGGATCAATTTGGTCTCTATAGCACTGATTATGCAGTGTTTTCCATAGTGCCATGTGAAATTTTGTGTATAATAAATGTGTTTTGATAAAACAATGGGAAACAGATGAAATAGGAAAAAGGGTTATTTTGGGGGGATGGGAAGAAGTAAGTAGAAAAGGGGCAGTGTAAAGACTGATACTTCAAATCTCCCTTTTTTGAAAATATAATTTCAATTAAGACTGCTTGAATTTCATAGCAGTAGGAACATTTTAAAAATAGTTTGTACTGAAAAAATTTTAACATTACCCAGTTGTGCCACAGTTACCAGTATTGAGCAATTTTGAAGATTTGCATTTTTGGAGAGAAAAGTGTTTGCATTTTGCTCTATTTCTTATAATCCCTTCAGGGGAAATAAACTGAGTTGTGTGAAAATATGGCTTATTTTGCTAAGCATTCACATATATGTCATCCTTTTTTTACTCTCAGAACCACCATGGATACTGCCAGCCATAGCCTTGTCCTCCTGCAGCAGTTGAATATGCAGCGAGAATTTGGTTTTCTCTGTGATTGTACAGTTGCCATTGGAGATGTTTACTTTAAAGCCCATCGAGCAGTGCTCGCTGCTTTTTCTAACTATTTCAAGATGATATTCATTCACCAAACTAGGTAAGGTTTCAAGTGATTGTGTATTTATTTACTGATACTTTCTGAGTTTTTTTTTTTTTAAGACAACCATCACTTCCTTTAAGCCTTGTCCCCCCTGTAGGACTTCCCCTTTTAGCAAAGGGGAAATAAATTATAAAATGTTACCCATCAGGGGCAGCTGGGTAGCTCAGTGGATTGAGAGCCAGGCCTAGAGATGGGAGGTCCTAGGTTCAAATCCAGCCTCAGCCACTTCCCAGCTGTGTGACCCTGGGCAAGTCACTTGACCCCCATTGCCTACCCTTACCAATCTTCCACCTATAAAGTCAATACACAGAAGTTAAGGGTTTAAAAATTAAAAAAAAAAAAATGTTACCCATCACAGTAAATGTATGTGAAGGTCAGTGCCATATTTCCTACTTTAGTCGACCACCCTTCTACCAAAAGGAAGAAAGTGTGTATTATTATTATATACTCTGCAAGTAAGAATATACTTGTGCAAATCAGAATTTTTTTTAATACTAGAAATCATTAGATTTCTATTATAATACTGTACCTTATAATTTGAACCTTGATGTAGGACTGCCTTATTTAGTAAAACTAAATTACAATCATTTTTAAGAATAATCTTTTGTGGGGCAACTAGGTGGCTCAGTGGATTGAGAGTCAGTCCCAGGGTTCAAATCTGACCTTAGATACTTGCTAGCTGTATGACTATACAAATCACTAAATTCCCATTGCCTAGTCCTTACCACTCTTACCACACAGTCTTGATTCTAAGATAGAAGGTAAGGGTTAAAAAAAAATCATCTTTTTTTTTATCATTAACTAAACTTTGGTTCCTTTACGGTATACCCAGTCGAGTCTTACTATTTACTATGTTATATAATACAGTTACAGTGGTTATAACACGGAGTTTATTTTTTTAAGACTTTCTGATTCAAGTTTTTGACTTAAAATTTTTTTTGTTTTATCTTTATTTTATTCCAATAACAAATTTTCACATAAGTTTTCCAAAGTTACACGATTCATGTTTTCTCCTTCCGCTCTCCCCCAGAGATGACAAATATGCACATATTATCACACAGAACATATTTCTATATTCATTTTTGTAAGTGAATAATCTTATAAAACCCAAATCATATCCCCAGATAAACAAGGGATAAATCATACTTTTTCATCTGCATTTCTACTTCAACAGTTCTTTTTCTAGAGGTGGATAGCATTCTTTTTCATAAGTCCCTCAGAATTGTCCTGGATCATTGTATTGCTGGATAACACTGAATTTAGATGACAGCTTTTAAAGGGAGTTTAAAACCCTTCATATATGCTATCTCTGGTTCTAATAGCATCTCTGTTAATTAATAGGTATATATTAGTTTTCTCACCAGTAAAATTTAAAGAATGGCTCCCAAGGAAATAAAGAAATTGAGTAACTTGTGTAGCAATCATTATCTATGATTACAAATAAATTTTGCTTCAGAGTCCAAGTTTTTTATGCATATCCACACATAGATGTGAATATATAGGGTAGCGAGGTAGCCCATTGGATAGAGCACCAAGTGTGGGGTCAGGAAGTCCTGGGCTTAAGTCTGACCTCAGATATTTACTCGCTGTGGGACCCTGTGCAGTTCACTTAACTTTGCCCCTGTTGTCAGCTGTAACATGAGCTGGAATAGAAAATGGCAAACCACTCCAGTATCTTTGCCAAGAAACTCCAAACGGAGTCAGGAATGGCTTGGACATGACTGAAGTGACTCAACGACAACACGCACACACATATGTACACATATGTGTTTTATATGTATTTGTACATACAGACAAATATAAGTACATGCACATTCCTCAAAAAAGGATATGGATTTGATTTTAAGCTACAGTGAGAGATGAAGGAGGGAGGAAAGTTCTTATAAAATCCAGAGTGTTGAAAGTCTGCATCTAACTCTGATATACACCAACTATATGACCCGGGACAAGTCATTTTACTAGTGATTTAAATTCATCCCAGATTGGCAGTGACGTGGGTTATTTAAAGAGTAAAGAAACCATGTATGAAATTTATGATAAATTTCATAGTATTAAAAATCATATGCTCTTATATTTAAGCTGAAAAGGACTAGAGAGGTCAAACACCCTTGTGAAGGCCCAGAAGGGGAAGTAACTTGCCCAGGATCACATGGGTCGTAAGTGGCAGAGCCAGGATTTGAAGTCAGTTTATCTGACTCCAAGTCCAGTAGTCATCCTTCCTGTTGCAGACAGAATTGTTATTATTAGCCGATTTGATCAGTGTCTAGAATAGAACACCTTTTTTACTTTAGAAATAGGACCTTCAATTTTCACAAGATTTTTTTATTCTTCATCATGAAAGCTTACTTTATACTGTTGTATCTTTGACATTGGTTCATTTTTAACAAAAAAAAAAACAAATCTGGACTTGATTATAGTCCATTAATGTTCCTCTTTATTTTTAATCAGTTTTTATTCCAAACTTAAATACCAAATGGAATAAATATTTCCATTTCCAGGGTGTCTCAAAAATCTTAGTGTGACTTTAAGCTTTAATAACTTATATTAAAACAGAAAAAGAGGGTTATACATGAAGCTGCTGGTCTCTGTTGTTTTCAGCTTGCTTTTCTTTTTCCCTCTTCTCTCTTCCCTCCCTCTTTTATATATATTCACACATTATACATACACACACTTATGTGTGTATATATTTGTGACCTTACCATTTATATGTATTTAAATATTGTGTACATGTGTGTGTGTTGAGAGAGAGAGAGAGAGAGATATACTAACCAATATCTTTCAAAGCTGTCTTGCCGGTATTGATTTTGTTCTTTTCTTTCCAATTCATAAAAATTGTAAGACTGTTAAGATATTGTATTGTTTAATTTGCAAATCTCAGTTAATAGAATTTAGTGGTGTCAAAGCATGAGAAATGAAGGTAGGGCACAGGCAGCAGTCAGAGATGAGTGACTTGATTCTGTACTAGTACCTATAAAATGTTAAAAGTGAAATGCTTTTGATGTATTGATCTTTCAATCTGTGGAGAATTTATGGGAAGATATAAGTAAGTTTCTCATTTAATCAGGTGTCGGGTCATAAATTGTATTAATTCAGGGAGCTCCCATATCAATGAAATCATTAGTTCCACTGAATAAAGGAACTCTTATAACTGACCTAAAAACTGGCTAAAAACAGTAGGACATGTGGCTAGGGGTGGGCCAAAGCCAGAATGGGCTCCATGAGTTGGGCTGGATCTTGCAGAGACCAGGAACCCAGGAGCATGACAGTACATAGTGCACATCTACATCTACTTAAAGACAATCAACTCTAGAAATAAATCGGGAGACCAAAAGGAAGTCCTTGGCTGGCTCTAGCCTGTTTCCTTTATTGTTAACATTTCAGTTGGGGATGGAAGTAGACAGTTGCCCACAGGTTTTATGTATCTCACTAATACTTGAATGCTAAATTTACTTACAAAGATATGTGAGATTTTTGAAAGTCCTTATTGTAAGTCATTGTAACTGTATACATTTGTTTGTTCAGTAAATAGTTTAGCTTCTCTCTGAGCAGTGTTAGTATGGGTAATAGCTAGAAAGCTCTGGAGTCAGGTAAACCTGGCTATGTAACCCCATACAGTTGCTTAATCTGTAAGCATCCCAAAGACTTTAGCTGTAGAGTTGTTCCTAGATCTTTATTGGTCAAGGGAGTTTCTTTTCCCCATATCAATTAAATCATAAGTCTGACCAAAAAAAAGCATACAAAAAATACATCTTGAGTAGGCAGGAATCAACTAGTGTTTTAGTATAATATAGTTATAAGTATTATTACATTATATTAAAATATTATTAAAATATATTAAAATAAGTATTAATGTTATGACTAATGAATAATAATCATGCATTGAATTTAAATAAGTAGTTTATATTAAATATGAGTGTTGTTATATATGATATATTATTAAACTATTATATTAAAATATCAATATTAGTACAATATGGTTATAAATATTTAAATATTAAAATTTTCCATTTTCCATCTGTATATCCCTCAGTTTTGAGTTTTTAGAATCATAAGTATGACACTGACACTGAATAATTAAACAATTGCCATTGGGACCTGAAAATGATAAGTATAAATTCGGGTTACTCTCTTCAGTGACATTCCCATGTTTGCTATCATTATAAAGAAGTACTTTTAGCTTAATATCATGCCATTTTATCAAAGTAACTTATTATATGGGGAAAGAACAGTTGGCTATTTTGACAAATTCAATTTTGTGTTTTGGTATTTTTTTTTTAAACAGTGAATGCATAAAAATACAACCAACTGACATCCAACCTGATATATTCAGCTATTTGTTACATATTATGTACACGGGGAAAGGGCCAAAGCAGACTGTGGATCACGGTCGTTTGGAAGAAGGGATTCGATTTCTTCATGCAGATTACCTTTCTCACATTGCCACAGAAATGAACCAAGTATTTTCCCCAGAGACTGTGCAATCTTCTAATTTGTATGGGATTCAGATCTCAACCACACAGAAAACCACCACCAAGGAAGGGCTGGAGATGAAAGAAAACCCTTCCAATAGCAATGGGAACAGAAACATCGCCCAGGGTGACCATCCACAGTTACAACTCTCTCTTGCTATCGGTCTAGATGACGGCACTCCAGACCAGCAGATATCCCACACCTCCTCCCAGGCAATGGACGAGCTCCAGAAACCTCCAGTGTCTATCAAGCAGGAGAGATGTGACCCTGAGTCTGTCGTCTCTCAGAGCCACCCCTCGCCATCTTCAGAGGTCACGGGCCCAACTTTTACTGAAAGTGGCATCAAAATTCACTTATGCCATTACTGCGGGGAACGTTTTGATTCACGTGGTAGCTTACGAGAACACCTTCACACTCATGTGTCAGGGTCTCTTCCTTTTGGGGTCCCAGCTTCCATCCTGGAGAGTAACGACCTCGGGGAGGTGCATCCAATTGGCGAAAGCAGCGAGGCTCTTGAGTGCCACCGTCTCAACACCTTCCTTGTCAAAGAAAATGAGCAGCAGCCGGACCACCTGAACCGTGGCACCATGGAGCCTTTACAGATCAGTCAGCTGTCTCTGATCTCCAAAGACACAGAGCCGGTGGAATTAAACTGTAACTTTTCTTTTTCAAGAAAAAGAAAAATCAGCTGTACTGTCTGTGGTCATAAGTTTCTCCGGAAGAGCCAGTTGCTGGAACACATGTACACACATAAAGGTAAACATTATAAATATAACCGGTGTCCAGGTTTTGGGAATACAGTGGCCCCGAGATTTCAGCCATATTGTGACAGCTGGTCTGAGGGCCCTCTGAAAAGTTCTGGCTTGTCTCAAGACCATTTAGATTCATCATGTACTTTAGAGTCTGATCTCACACAAGAAAATGTGGACACCATCCTGGTAGAGTAGCTACTTTTCCTCCACGATAATGCCACTGGTTTTTGAAAAGAAAACAAAACAAAATTTATATAGTAGTTTTTATTTGCAATTCCAACTCTCATACCCCTTTAGGTATGACTGGATCATTTACCCTGTCATCCAAGATTTTAAAAGCCAACAGATTGCATCTCCAGAGTGGTAAGAATAATTTGAAACCACCATCACCAACAGTACATCAAAAGGACTAGAAAGGCAAACTTTCCATTAATTCACTCAATAATTCCTTAGAATTTGGCTAAAATAGCAAAACAGAATTTAGGAGTTTGTTTATAGATGGTGACCTAAATTATTCCGAATGTAGAATTTTTTTAATTGCCCTATGGAATTTGAAGTGTATCAGTTCTGTTATAAAAGTATATTTCAGAGCATCACTCTAGGTCAATATCTCATATAAATCACAACCCACCTTACAAATAATATTCCATAGTGTTTTCATTAGATAGAAAATAAGTAATTATTAAATAAACATAGTAAGTATAAAATAGCAGAATTGAGTACTGAAATATAATCATTAGTCATGAGTACAGTTTTAAAATTACTTTTTAAAAACTCCCAATGCTTTATAAAACATAGTCTATGAATTATAAAGAATAAATCATAATAAATGTGAGCCATCTTCCCTTAGTCTCAGAATTGTCACCTATACAACAAAGATAATATTAATTTTTATAGTTTTCAGTTCTTATTGTTATTTAGTTGTTTTGGTCATGTCCCAATTCTTTGTAACCCTAGTTGGAGTTTTCTTGACAAAATACTGGAGCAGTTTGCTGTTTCCTTCTCCATCTTATTTTATGGATGAGTAAGTTTAGGCAAACAGGGTGAAGTGACTTGCCCAGGGTCACAAAGCTAGTAAGGTTCTGAGGCCGGATTTGAACTCCAAAAAATGAAGCTTCCTGATTCCAAGCCCAATGCTTTATCTACTGTGCTATCTAGCTGCCAACTATCCCAAAAGTGAGGGACTAAATTCAGTATTTCAGGCCCATGTCTAAAACCCTCCCATTCATAGATTCAGTATAACTCTCATTCTTTTTTAGTACTCTTTCCAAGACTAAAACAAAACTAACGTTGTTGGAGGAGATGATTCATTTTGCTCCTCTGACAGGTCTCATAGACTTCAGTTATTAGAATGCCAAAGGATAGAGTTAACTTTTTTCTTCTTTTTTTAAAATATGTTACAACACTCAGAATTCCCAAATAGAAGAAGGTTGTTCTAAAGCAGAATTTTTCTTGGTAGTGACTTATAATTAAAACTGAAATATAAGAAAATAATAGACTTATTTAAGCTTATTTATTGCATCATGTTGTTTCTTGAGTGTACTGTTACACTTGCCTGCCTTTCACTTAAGGAGGAACTTGAGAAACTCTTCCAACTAGTACTGACACAGATGATTTTTCAGGGAAAGCATTTAAGTTGAAGAGAATAAACTTTTCTTGAATGCTGAATAAAAGAAGGCTAGTGAGCCTTCTGACAAAAAGCCCTGAGTCTAGGGTTGATATATAGGGAACTGTGACCAAATGTCTCCTCCTGGACATTGGTTATGGTAGGATTGCTACTTGGGGTATTAAATAAAGTAATTTCATAACTTTAATGTCATCCTTTCATTCCAGTTAGGCCATAAGCCACAACTGGTCGTATTTGGCCAGAAAATTTTTCATAATTTATTTTTAAATAGTTTATGCTCTAAATTAAAATGTAATTATGCTTCCCTTTAAGAATGAACTTGAACTATAATTTTCCCTTATATAAATTCTATCATTTTTGTAGGTTACTCAACAGGAAGTAGATAGTTAAACAGTGGGCATTAGGTCTTACATGTTTGTTGGGCATAGTCAAGGGAAAGGAAGAATGAGGATATATGGGGAGGGCTGTCAGACATCCTACTCTTGTCTCCAAGAGATCACAGATTGAACAATACTGATTGAAAGAAGTTTATTCTGATTTGTTTGGACAGTTTTAAGAAAAATATTGGTTGGCTAAAATGCAGAATAAGTATATATTCTATATTATTTCTATAGCTTCTTTATTAGAAGGTTATAAAGTTCATGTAAAATGGTCGTTCCTTAATCCTCCTGCTATCTCTCTGTTTTAGGAAGTGGAAAAGCACTACTAACTTCATTTTACAGAAAAAACCCCAAAACCTGAATCCCAGAGGTCAAGTGTTGGTGGTATGGGGACTGAACCCAACCTTCAGTCGTTCTTTTATTCCTACATACATACATGCATTCCTTTGTTCATTCATTTAGCAAACTTCTGTTAAAGCACCTTCTGCGTGCCTGCCATGATGTTCTAAGTCTGGTATTGTCTGTCCTAATAGACACAAAGACTGGAAAAGAAAGACTCTAAAAAAAATTATCTCAGCAAAATAATTTGAGACTTGATTTTGTCTTCTTCAACATAGGGGTATCATTTCAACCTTGTTTACAAGGATGCTGTAGGAATTAATCATTAATTAATCAAAATTCATTAATAGGTTTGAAGTTCTTCAAAATGCATACTTCTGGGGGGCAGCTGGGTAGCTCAGTGGATTGAGAGCCAGGCCTAGAGACAGGAGGTCCTAGGTTCAAATCTGGCCTCAGATACTTCCCAGCTGTGTGACCCTGGGCAAGTCACTTGACCCCCATTGCCCTTAAAAAAATGCCCAAAAAAAGAAAAAATTTCTGTGTAAATGGAGGCGTTTTTATGGCTTTAATTCATTAGTATAGGGAAATTCCTCTGAATTCCGATAGCAACTTGTCTGTGACTTACTTAGAGCCTCTGAGGGCTGCCTGTGGTCATAGACAGTAAGTGTCAGGGTCCGGGCTTGAACCAGAGCTGCCTAACTCCAAGGCTTTCTGACTGTCCATTCTGCCTTTCTGGTAATAAGCATGACCACATTATTAAACAAATACAATCCACAGATGTCCCATAGGAATCTTCTTTAGAAATCTTCCCTGCCATTTTCCAGACCTTAAATCTAGTGGGTTCCTTGTGCATTTCTTGTCTGCTAGCTTGAATCAGACCACTGAGGACCCAGGCAGATTCCAGAACATGCTATGCTTTTTAAAAGATGTTGCTTTTGATAGAACAGCATTTTGTTTTTTAATCAGGTAGATTGTGTCTAATTGTTACTATGGATTTTGTCAGTATTCAGAGAAAGTTACTTAGTCCGCCTTACAAAGAGACTAAAAACTTGGTGATTTATAATCGTCCAGATGATTTTTTCTTGCTCTGATCTTCTGTTTTCCTGGCTTTAAGTGGATCAGAGCTATATTTACCTCACAGAGGATTAATGTCAAAATGGTCAAGAGTGCTCAGTCTTATTATATGATAATGTAATATAATATATTTTATATATACATATATATTAGTCCCACATGTGGGGGACCCATGTGTTGTTCCCCTCCTGTCTAACGTGGAACTTCAGTAGAAATTCTCTAATCTCTTAACTGCTTCCTCTTACAGGGGATATAAAGGTGGAGGAGTTAATTCCTAAGATCTGAGACTTAGGTAGGATACTCCATGAATATGTAATTTAAACGTGTGATCCGTTATAATCTCAGAGATATTTGTGCTCCAGCATTATTAAAAATCAGCTAATTTCAGCTTCATACCCTGCAAAAACATTGTTTGATGAACCGGAAGGGGAAAGCCCTTCATTTTCTGGGTAATACACATAGAAAAGGAAAAAGGGGATAATGAAACATAACCACTCATGTCTTTTTATAACCATGCTATTGGACCAAGACCTTAAACAAGGTTAAAGGAAATATGTCATAGTTTGGGATGATACTGTTTTAGTGAAAGCTTTTTTGTTTAGGCAAGTTCTTGATGCTGAAACTGAAGACTAATTGTTGTTTTTGATAGTAATTTAGATTAAAATACAGGCTGTGTGAAGAGTACAAAAAAACCCCACCTAGTTTAGTTGTTTGTCTTTGTATGTTTTCAAATGTAAATGTAGCTGTATAGTATTTTCTTATGACCGTTGACTTTAGAATTCTTCCTACCCAAATCCAGAAATGATTATTCTGTGATATAAATCTATGTTTGTACAGTTGAACTGTTTTGGAAAACTGTGGTCAAGTTGTCTGCCTTCCTCCCTAACTCTCCTCTCCCAAGATGAAATCTTTTAATTACCAGAAAAGCCAAGCCTGTGATTTTTCAAGGCTTAGATGAGCCAATCCATTGTGTTTTACTCATTATGTGTCTAGGACACACCTTGCACACTTAGGCTGACGCTGAGAGAGCCACATTTTTCCTATTGCTGATTCATCTCGGTTATGTGCCTGACGTTTTGTCAGTTAGATCAAATATCAATTGCAAGTATTTTAAAAAATACTTGGATTATAAAATTTAAACAGTTTGAAAAAATAAAGCCCCTGTAAGAGTTTTCAAACGACAGGTAATGCATAGCAAATAGCTCAGACCAAGACCAAGAATAAGAACACTTTCATTATATGACAAAGTATGCAGCTCAATTTATAATGAATTTTAAATGTTTAAAAGACTTGTTCCTTTAAAAATAAAATGCTGTGTCATCTTTTGATTGGACTGAAAGGGTTGCATTTTCATGTATTTTATAAAAAAAAATAAATTCGTGTGACAATATAAAGTACTGGTTGTTTGTGTTTGTTTCTACAAATATTAGATTTGTGAAACATTTGGAAAAAGGATGGTTTATGATATGCTAATAAAGTTGTTTTTTTAAAAAATATTCCGCTTATTTTATATACCATCAGTATATGCAGAAGTGAAAAAGTTGGGCAAGAGATCTGTTGCATTTCTTTATTGATGCTATTCTTGGTTCAGCTCTGAAACTGAAGTTGTTGGGCTCTTGGAGGTAATCCCTCTCTTTCATGTGAATTGATAAATACTTGTAATCCCAATACAGGGGTTTTTAAAAATGATATTCCTTATACTTTATGACTCACATGATGTTATATGAAATCAGTTTTTCATTCCCAGAATACCTCTCCCCTCTCCTACTACCCTTGGTTGCTTCTCCAGATCACTCAGTTGATTTTTAATTTGAGATTATAAATTAAATTTAATAATACAAATAAACCTCAAAGATAATGTAGTTTTGGTTCCAGACCACTGCAGTAAAGCAAATATCACAACAAAGCAAATCACACGAATTTTGGGGTTTCCTTGTAAAGTTTTATTTTTTTATACTCTACTGTCGTCTAATTAAATATCCAATAATATAAAAAATATCTCAGAAAACAATGCACATACCTTAATTAAAAATACTTTATTGCTAAAAAAAACTGCCAGCTTTTTTCTGAGCTTTCATTGAGTTGTAATTTTTTTTTTTGCTAGTGGAGGGTCTTGCCTCCAGGTTGATATCTGCTGAAGGTTGGGATGACTATAGCAGTTTCTTAAAATAAGAAAACAATGAAGTTTGCTGCATTCATTGACTCTTTCTTTCATGAAAGATTTCTCTGTAGTAGGTGATGCTGTTTGATTTCATTTTACCCAGAGCAGAATTATTCTTTCAAAATTGGAACCAATCTGAAACCCTGCCACTGTTTTATCAACTAAGTTTATGTAATATTCTTTAATATTGTCTCAGGGAACGAGGAAGCAAGGGGAAATGACCTGTTGGTGGAGCAGTCAGAACACATACAAACATTTTATCTACTAAGTTGGCCAACATACATGGGTGTGGTTTATGGCACCCCCAAAACAGGTAAAATAGTAACATTGAAAGTTACTAATCACAGATCACCATAACAGATATGATAATAATGAAAACGTTTGAAATATCATGAGAATGACCAAATTGTGACCCAGAGATACCATGTGAGCCACACCACTGGAAAAATGGTGCCAACTTATTCAGTGCAGGGTGGTCACAAACCTTCAATTTATTTTTTTAAAACTATCTGCAAAGCACAATAAAATGAATTTATTAACTATTATATATAATAAATATATGGATATATTACATATACTATATAAGTATATTTTACATATTTATATTTTATTACATATACAGATTATTCATATTGGGCTTATTTTATATGATTACATAATATATAGCTAATTTATATATTATATAATTTATATTATATTCTATATTAATACAATATATAAAATATACAATATAAATTAATACAATATATAATATGTAAAGTATTCATTATATAGTAAATAGTATTTTCATCATATATATAAAATAAAAATATATTAAAACATTTTAATATATTTATTAACTATTAGCCAAAAAGAAATGGAGAAGGTAAATCTTGGGAAATTTGATGTAATTGGGGGCATTGAGGTAGCTTAGTGGATTGAAAGTCAGGCCTAGAGATGGGATTTAAATCTTTATCTTAATTAAATTTAATAAATAATGATAATAAACAACTATGTAAATAAAATCTTAAATCCTGGGTTTAAATCTGGCCTCAGACAGACACTTCCTAGTAGTGTATTCCTGGGCAAGTCACTTAACCTCCATTTGCCTAGCCTTACTGCTTTTCTGCCTTGGAACCAATACACAGGATTGATTCTAATATGGAAGATAAGGGTTTTAAAAAAAATTCCTATGGTCTGCTCCCTACATCCCCCAGACAAGAACAGCCAAAAGCCTTTGGGTGCAGCTAGGTGGCTCAGTGAATTAAAAGCCAGATCTAGAGACAGGCAGTTCTGGAGTCAAATTTGGGGCCTGAGATACTTCTTAGGTGTGTGACCCTGGGCAAGTCACTTAACCCAATTGCCTAATTTTTACTGCTCTTCTGTTTTGGAACTGATATACAGTATTGATTCAAACACAGAAGATAAGAGTTTTTTTTCAAGGAAAGTTAGAAATTCTTGGAAGTAGAAAGGAAGGAGCAGTTTAAGGCATCTAATGTTGGCAAGAAGGTCACTTTGGCCCAAACTATAGTGTATGAAGTGGAGTAATGTTGTTGTTGTTGTTGTTGTTGTTGTTTTGTATTAATGTGGTATCAGGTGAAACCACAAAAGCATAGCCTTGACCTTTGGAATTTTTGTCCCATTTATCTTACAGCCAAATTTGCTGTCAAATGTTCTCTGGACATTTGAACTGTGCTAATTTCAAACCATTTATTTAGAGATGATAAGCAGTGAGATAATTTTGGTAGTATTGAAAAAGAAAAAAACTTAAAAGTTCACAGTCTGCCTATAATTTAGTTAATCAGTCTTAATGGATTTACCGGAAGCCTAGAGATTTCAGTCATTTCCCCCATGAATCACAAAGCCTAGGGCAGGAGCTGTCATGGGAAATCCCATGGCCAACACTTTTAGCCACCAGTCTCTCTGAACTTGAACATAATATTCTTTTTTCAGGGACCATATTTTTTCCTTTGTTTTTGTCTGTTTATTATTGATGTCTTCAATGTTTAGCACAGTACCTGGCCAATAGTAAGTACTAAATATTTTTTGACTCATTGTTGACTGATGCACACACACACACACACACACACACACCCCATCTCATATTTGAATGTCTACAAATAGGGCATGAATTTTGATAAATTGGCTTCTTTCTACAAGCTTAACAGTCATTTTTTTCATATTTTCCCCAGTTACATGTCAAAACAATTATTTTACATTCATTTATTTTTAGAGTTCTAAATTCTTTCCCTCCTTCTCCTCCCCGGTCCCTGAGACAGTAAGCAATCTGACATAGATTTTTCCTGTGCAATCCTGTAAAACATTTTTCCCTATTAGTCATTTTGTAGAAGCGATCACAAAGAAAATAAAAGAAAGTGAAATGCAGTATGTTTTTGTCTGCAATCAGATGCTATCAGTTCTTTCTCTGAATGCAGATGGCATTTTTCACCATGACTCTCTGGGATTGTTGAGGATCCCTGCATTTCAGAGAATAAGTAGGTCATTCACAGTTTGAACATAACATTCTCTCATATTTTGAAGGAACTTCTTTTGTGAGCTGAGATTTTAATAAGAAAAGATTAAATTTCATTCTGAAAAAGGTACCTTAGAACCAATACATAGTACTAATTCTAAGAGGGAAGGTAAAGTTTT
>NC_058131.1:462813033-462845084 GCF_016433145.1 Gracilinanus agilis
ACGGGAGGTTCTAGGTTCAAATCCAGCCTCAGACACTTCCCAGCTGTGTGACCCTGGGCAAGTCACTTGACCCCCATTGCCCATCCTTACCACTTTTCTGTCTTGGAACCAATACACAACAGTTAAGGGTTTAAAAAAAAATGGTACAGCATTAAGGAAAGCAAATGGAGCCTCTTTTCAAAATCAACAACTGGAATCCAGCTGGAATTGGTTCCATCAAAGTCCTAATTGTCCTCCAGCTGCCCAGTGGCATGTGAAATTCACCAGTGTCTCCTCCGGGTTTTTAAAGTGTTGCTATCCTTTACCAGAGGTATACTTACTTTAAATAAAGCATATGTAGCAATAAGAAGGGACTGTGATGTAATGCAGTGAATGGCCTCTTTTGTTTTTTTGTCCAATCAAAAGCCTAAAGGAAAGATGAGGTTTTCTAGCTAAGCTATGTTTAGTAGTTTAATGAGCCTTCTGTGCGTAGGAAAGAAACATAATGTATTCATGTTTCACATATAAGAGATAGACCAGACACATTCTACAAAAGACAACATGGACTCGTTAGAGCATATTTAATCTGTATTAGTAATTTATACATATTAATTCAGTTTAAGACATCTTTTTTTCCTTCACAATTTCTTGATATCTGTTCTACAGAAATATAACTCTGTAGCCATTTTAATGAGAATCACAAATGCAACTTGAACTTTTGTAATATCTCTTCTACTTAACATTTTCAAGACAAAGTACTACTTTAAATATATGTAGCATTGAATTTTGTTCCTGCACCTGTTCACAAATTCAAAATGAATACATCATGGAGCTGTTTAAAAGCTCTTTATACTTTCAGATTTACTTAGTTCTGGCTAGGTCAGTGCAGAATTAATTACACTTAATAATACTTCCAATTGATAGTAGAATTGTAGGCATACAACAGGGGTTCTTAAACTTTTGTGTGTATCATAGACCCCTGTGGCATTATTGTGAAGTCTGTGGACTCCTCAGAATAATGTTTTTAAACATATAAAATAAAATACATAGGATAATAAAGAAAACCAAAGGTTCGTGAAAATAAAGATTTTTTTCTCTTCCAAGTTCATGGACACCACAAAATCAATCTTAACTGAGGTTAAAGACCCCTGCCATAGGCTCATAGCCCTTTAGAGTTGGAAAGGATCTTAGAGGCTACCTATTCCAATCCCTCCATATTTTCTAAATGAATAAACAATGGTGCAGAGAGACAAAGATTTGTCCAACATCTAATCTGGTAGAGACTTGAATCTAGGGCTTCTGACTCCAAGACCAGTGCTCTCTGCTGCTTCTTAGAAAAATTTCAGTTACTACATGAGAACTTCTCTATGAAATAGTTTCATTTATAAAAGTGAATAGTCAAAGACAGGCCAAGATGGCTTGCTTGAACAAATGCAGGTATTCCAGCTCCTACTTAACTATTTCAGCAAAAACTTAAAGATAGCACCAGACTGAATAATGATCAAGAAATCCACTGAGAAACTACAATAAGTGACTGAATCCACCCCAGAATTAAAAAGTCAGCCAGAAGTCCATAGGCAATGAGAAAGGGGCCCTGTAAAAAGAGCCTGTACCATAGGCAAGCAAGAAATAGCCTTCCCAGCACATCCAAGGACAGACCAGAGAAACCAACAGCCTGCAAGGCTCTATACCCAGAGACAGCAAGAGTAGAGGGCTCTCCTGCAAGAAATATTCAGGGGTCTCCCTGGAATACAGTCAGATTGGCCCAGGGACTTTGAGGGCCATAGCCCTCTATATCATCTATAGTCTTTCTATAGAATGGCCCTATGATTCAGCACATTGAAATCTCAAAAATCCAGGAGGGGGCCTAAAAATCCACTAAATGTCTTAGCATAGACACATCTTGGGAGGTGGAGTTCAGTTTAGGAGCTGTAGTGACTCAGGTCAAGATCAAAAGGTCAAATGCCCCACCCAGAAGTACAATGGGGTACACAGCCTGGCCCTGGCACAAAGCCCCAGTTTAGGACCTAAGGCTGAAGATATGAGTAAACATGAGAAAACACTGACCACTATGAATTGTTATAGGTCCAGAGATAGTCAAATATCCAACCTGGAAAAAGAAAATTACAACAATCGCAAGCAGAGATTCAAAGGACAAAAAAAAAAAAAAAAAATCTGTCTTGAACAAAGACTAAATGAATACCCAGAAGAAATGAGGCAAGAGATCAAAGTTCTGGAGGAAAGAATTGGAAGGAGAATAAATAATGTAGAACAGAAAGTGATAAATCTTACTCAAATAGCATATTCTTGAAAATTTGAATAGACTACAAGAAATCAAGAATATTATGAAATAAGAAATATTAGGACAAAATAATGCCATTGGAAAAATAGGAAAATGTAAGCTATTCACCATCAAAAGCAATTGACTTGGAAAACAGATCAAGGATAGCTATTTTAAGAATCATCAGACTTCTTAAAAACCGTTTACAACAATCTGTACACTATATTTCAAGAAATCATAAATGAAAATTTCTTAATCTGTTAGAACCAGATGGCAAAGTTGAGAGATAGAAAATGAAAATCCACCAATTACCTACTGAAAGAAAATAATATCCTAAATTCAAAATACATAGGAATTTCAGAGGCAAAATCCAGAACTCCCATGTCAAAGACAAAACATGGCAAGTAACCATAAAGAAAACATTCAGATACCAAAGTACCAAAGTGATGATCACATAGGTCCTAGCAACTTCTATTATAAGTGAGAAGATATCTTAAAGCACAGTATTTCAAAAAGTAAAGGAAAAAGACTTCTAATCAAGTGTAACATGTTATGAAACTATGTATAATCCTGTAGGGGAAAATTGATTTTTAATGGAGTAGAGGACTTCTAAGTATTCCTCATGATACCAGAGCTGAGTAAGAATTTTGAAATGCTAACAATAAACCAAGAAAAGCCTGGAAAGGCCAATATAATGGGGAAGAATAAGCAAGTGTTCTTTCAGATCTTGAATGTCCTTGAAAGGTGTTGAGTGAGTTAAGACCACCAGAGGACCCAGGGGATAGATAGATTTTGTTCTGGTGGTTTTAGAAAGGAAAAGAGAGTCGAAAGAATAATGTACAAAGAAAGAAGAAATCGTTAGAACTTGTTTTATCTCCTAATTGAGGGGGCACAAAAAGAATATACAAACATGGAGGAAGGGGTGGAATGAGCGGGTAGCAATGAATTTCACTCTTATTTGAACCAGACAAAAGTTCACTCTCTCTCTGTCTCTCACACACCCACATAAAATATATTAAGTTAAAAAAGGGAACTAATGAGGAAAAGAAAGGGTAGATTTAAGAGAGAGGTTAACACCAGGGAAGAAATAGTTAAAATAAACTTTAACTGGAAAGAATTGGTAATTAAGGGAAGATCTATCAACACGGGAATGGATGAACAAACTATATATGAATGTAATCAGATTAAATTATATTTTTTAAAAGCTTAAGAAATGATGAAAGATAATTTCAGAGGATCTTGCAAACATATGTGAACTGATGCAAAGTGAAGTGATCAGAACCAGGAGAATAATTTGTATAATAACATTGAAAAAGAAAAAAACAACTCTGAAAAATTTAAGATCTCTGATCAAAGCAATGACACAAAAACCACAGGATCTATGATAAAGTATATCTCCTCTACCGCCTAAGAAAAGGGTAATAGTCTCAGGGCATAGAGACATATTTTTGGACATACCTGCTGTGTGGAATTGTTTTGCTTGACTATATAGATTTGTTACAAAGTTTTTTTTCTTCCCCTATTTTTAATTGGGAAGGATTTGGGGAACAGAGAAAGGCTACCAATTGGGATGCCAATAAAAGGGGGTTATAGAAATATATATTTTTAAAAATTCATAGAAAAGAGGAATATTCAGAAGGAACATAGACAAGTAGGACAACTTTGAAAGTAACATGTTGAATTTTTTTACATACTTTAAAAATATAAAGCAGTATGGAATAGAGATTTATAGTTTTATATACAATCCTCTTTCTTAAAGTTCTAAAAAACTTTAAAGAAAAAGTGAGGTTCAAAGTCTGGAAATCAAATCAAGGTGTGCCCAGAATTTGCTCCAAAATGGAGTAGTCCTAGGTTTTTTGTTGTAATATGGCAGAATCATAATTGAACCTCAAAGGGGTTCCTTGAAAGTTTAAGTTATCTATTAGAGTCATAAGTCAGGTCTACCAAGTGGGGGATGAGGAGCTCAGTCTCAGTCTCACAAAATGTTTTTTTTTGTTGTTTTTTTTTAAACCCTTGTACTTCGGTGTATTGTCTCATAGGTGGAAGAGTGGTAAGGGTGGGCAATGGGGGTCAAGTGACTTGCCCAGGGTCACACAGCTGGGAAGTGGCTGAGGCCGGGTTTGAACCTAGGACCTCCTGTCTCTAGGCCTGACTCTCACTCCACTGAGCTACCAGCTGCCCTCACAAAATTTTTTTAATGTGATCAGGTGGTTTTTAAAAATTAATTGAAAACCCTTGAAATGGAAATGCAAACAAAAAAAAGTATACACTCAAAGCAGCCTTCAAAACCCAAATTACACAGTAAATTAGAATATCACTACAAAATGAAACTTAAGATTCTCTAAGGAGATTATTAACCTTTTTCATAATATGGATTCCTTTAGCAGTCAATTAAAAACTATGGACCCTCACTCCCTTCTCAGAATAATGTCTTTAAATGCATAAAAGAAAATACATAGGATTATAAAGCAAATCAACTCTATTGACCTTATTTGTCAAAATATATATTTTTTTTAATGTTCAGAAGCTGCAGGTTAAGAGTCCCTGTTTCCCTGTCTTAGAGGGTTTCTTTAACCAAAAAAAAAAAAAAAATACATTCAGCATCAGATAAAACTATAGATAATCCTTATGAAATTGGGTATCTGAAACCAGGGAATCCTAAAGATAATGAAATATTGTAACGGTCAGTATTCTACTTTGGTTTCTGGTAAAATCAGATGTTAACTGATTTATAATGGTAATGAGTCCTGAATTGTTAAGAAAGAGCCAATAGGGAAAAAAAATTAAAGTAAACTGTTTAAGATTAACACTATGTTGGACTCAGTAGCCCAGACTAGACAATAATCCTGTTTACCAGGAACATATGTTGACTAATTGGAAAAATCCCATGACCCTATTAAATAGACTTAATTATAACATAGTTGACATAACTTGGTGATCAGTGTTGCAATGATCACCTCAAAAGATAATGTGTGTGTAGCTCTCTAGTCCATATCTATATACACAGGCATAAATTTCTGCCATATGCTTGTTATTCTTTGAAGAGGGGGTGGTGGTGCCAGAGAACACTTTCTGTTTGAAGGTTCTTTTGTTTCTTGTCACCTTTACTTAAATGTTACTGCGTACTATTTTTATACCTTGTAAAGAGCTTTGAGAAAATGCTAAGTGAATAATGTGCATAAAACAGAGGGGAATTTTGATATTCATGACACTGTAACCAAGACCAAACCTGATAACTGATGCTCTCAATGCAAGAGCAGGGACAGAATTTTTTTTAAAAAAACGAACCAATGATAAACCACTGTGGCTAACCAAATTTTCAGATCAAAGTGAAACTCAGAATCCTAGCCCAAGGATGCATATTTGAAGAATGGCATTTGCAAATCAGTAATTGTATGAAAATAAACATTTTCTCCTTACATTATCTATTGGTTGGTTATTTCTGTGATATTAACAAATGAATTAGGATTAGAATAAAGAAAACTTCACATTTCTTTTAGTTTTAAAACAATCTTGATTACCGAAGGAAATCTTTGACATAAAGATTTCTAAACCCCAACTGATATCCCCTAAATTCCAGCATAATAAAATGATTTAGACAACTCATTAGAAGACATGTCAAGCCATAAGCCTGTAACTGAATAGAATCAATCAATCTACATTTGGACTAATTTTTCTGACTGGAGTACTATTTCATTTAATTAGATAATCCCTTAACAACAGGATAATGGAAGAACGAATTTAGTATGTAAGCAACCAAAGATATATCTCGTAAAAGCAATCCAATGTAATATGCTAATTACTGATATTAAACTGGTGAAAAACGAATAACAATTGATAGAGCTAGTTAAAAAGTCATTTTCTGCATTTAGTGGATAATATCTTCATATGATATTGGTACAATACAAATACAAAATTTATACTGTAAATTTCTTGCTTAATGGTATGGCACTCCTTTCAAAACATTTTCAGTGGTTAGTAAAAGCTCTATCTTTGATATTCTTTGAATAGTTATTTAAAATTAAAATAAGTCCACTGGCACAAAGGCATTTGCAATAAATGAATACTGAATCCTTCAGGAAACAAAGTACATAAGGATGTACATAAGGGTTTTAAAATTCTTTACTTCATAAATATGGCACAGTATTTGCTGGTAGTTATAAAAAACATCCAAATCTGTTAGCACCACATAGAGTGAATTAAAGATACTGTAATCAAGATAAATGACCAAAGTGATTTTTTAAAAAAGTAAAATCTATACAGTTTTTAAGAATCTGACTTTAGGGTCTTTCCTCATGTTCTCTGAAAGTATACTCTGGGGGCAGATAGGTGGCTCAGTGGATAGAAAGCCAGGCCCAGAGATGGAAGGTTCCAGGTTCAAATGTGACTTCAGGCACTTCCTAGCTGTCTGACCTTGGCCAAGTCACTTGCCCCCAACTGCCTAACCCTTGTCACTCTTCTGCCTTGGAACCAGTACTTAGTATTGATTCTAAGACAGAAGGTAAGGGTTTTATAAATAAAAAATAAGCCCTGAAGACAACTGTAAATGACATATTTGCATGAGAAAATGCTAATATTTTTTCCATATTTGGAGACAACAAAGGGCACATAAATCTGGGGGGGGCAACTTTGCCCTTTTATATTAGAATTAAAATTCTTGCTTGTCATGCCTATCAATTGGTTTAATTTTCCCATTTAAGAGTAAAGAATTTTCTCTGTTCTGACTGTGTATAGGAAGTGGAACAAAAAGAGATTTCATAAGTATATGACCCTTAAAATACGAGAATTCACACAACCAAGTACTAATTTCTAATTGTCTAGATGACTTTTTCCTTTCTGACATGAAATTTTCTATAAAGTAGATACCTTACAAATCCAGTCAAAGCTTTTAATTACCTTCAGGAACACCCTATTTGAAGCTTGCCAAAATCAAGCTCTGGGACCCAAATACAGAACTATGAGGTAGAGTATTATGAAACATTGTGGGTATTTGTTCTGGTTAGACACTGAGGCAGCACAATTATTCCCTCTGAGCTAGGAAAGCAATCACTGATAAGAGCAGAAACCATGAGCTTCTCTTCTCTCCCCTTCTTCACAACAGAATAAAATGCAATTAACAAGGCCTCTCTCCTAAATTATACCTGAATAATAGCGGCTCAGCACTCCTTTCAAGATGCCAATCATATCAATTATTTGGTTTAAATCTTACCACTGACAAAAGGTAATGTATCTATTTTCTTTCTCTTCTTTAAGAAAAAAAACAAAAATGCCAACTTCCTTTTAATTTGTCATACAGATCTTTTTCCATAGTCAGTATAACTATATTTGGAAAGAAGGATAAAAAAGCTCTTGTTCTCTGAATAGGATATGGAAAATGCTTTATCCATCTTTCTCTCTCATGAAGCTGCTGACTTGTTTAAGCAAAAATTATTTCTGCAACCACCAGAACCGTTTGCCATGATTTTCTGGAAACAACACAGATATCTTAACAAAGGAGATAATAAGTAACTTGGTGTTTTGGCCCAATTTGACTGACATTTTCCCAAAATGAAAATGGCTGAGCCCTTCAGAGGGTTTTAAGCTTTGGAGCTCATTTTCTTTCAACTTAGTATCCCTTTACAAGGCTTTCTCATAGTGGCCAATTCCAGAGTGACTTCTCAAAGGAATAGGTTTCATCGTCACTTAGGACTAGGACCTAAGGAGGTGTGATGATGTAATAAGTAAAGATGCTTCACTATTCTCCCTATTCCTCCCATCAAGGATGCCTCTTTTAGAAAAGGAGGAACAAGGGCATTGATTATAGGAAAAAAAGGAGAGGTTAAGGTAAGCGTTTACAGCTGCCAAGCTATTTGAAGGCATTTTATGCAATTTTTTCCAATAGCTTAGATGATCAAGAATAGAAAACTGTTTCTTCTTAATTAAAATATGTATTTTGTGAGCATACATGTATGCCACTGAAATTAAGAAAATGCAATACGTCACATGATTCTGCAGTAAGACCATTGGCTAGCTACACAATCACAATAATTCACGCATCTACAAAACTAGCTCACCTTATTCACAATTATAACAACAAAATTGAATTGTAAAAAAAAAAGTCTTTGAAACCAAATGTAAGCTTAATGTATGTGCACAACTAAATTACTTTATGAAACAAGGTTCTGTCATAAAAGAACATTAAGGAGCAATATAGTACATTTCTGGGTCAGATTCTCATCTCAGCTTGACAGGAGTAGGTACTGTTGAGTTTTGGAGACTGGGAATTTATCCATAATGCGTCGTCTGAATTAAAGGTATCATAACATGTAAAATAATTCTTCATTAGGTTTCCATGAAAAGTAAATATGTGCTGAAATTCTGGTCTTTTATATAAGATTATTTCTTTTGTTATCATCAGAATCCATTTCATTCACCAGTTGTTCTATAGACAACTGGATAGCATTCTTGACAAGCGAGGAAGCAGTTTCCATTAAAAGCTGCTCATACTGCTCAGAAGTTCTGCCCTCAAAATCATTAACCCCTGTGGATGACATAGCATTAGAAAATGGCTCACTTTGCTGATTTTCAACTGACATGAAGAATTTTTTAGGGACATTTTTTGATTTCTTTACATCAAATTCACTGACTTCGGTGTCTGTTACAATAATAGCAATTGGCTCCATTCTTTTGCTTTCTTCGAATTGGGGCATCTTTGGGCCCATTGCATTTTCTTTGAAATCTGATTTGCTGAAGCATACTATGGTGTCTTTTGACTCATTCTTTTCTAAAACACTTTCTCCATTTTCATGTTCTTTCTCTTTTGGTTCCTGTTCTATGACACTGTTCGATGTTTCTTCCCTGATCTGTGTCTCAGGGGTTGCAGGTATCTCTGGAGGGATTTCATCAGGTGCCACAGCACCATGGATCTCTGTTGTCTCCTCAGGGAGCTGGGGTCCCACTTCTGAAGCCTCAGGGATGCTTTCTTGATGAAGGTTTACAACCTGTTTCTCTTCCGTCTTTTCAAGGATTAATGCTGCAGTGTGAATGACGCTAGGTTCATTATCAGCTTCAAGTTCTAGGGAAGCCACATTCTCCCCAGAAGGGCTGATGTTGCTAACCTGGGGCACAATTATATTGTCTCCCTGGGCACTACCTCCACTTATGTCTGTAATTAATTTATCCTTTACTGCTGTATCATCCTGAGCAGTCAGAATCCTTGTATCTAAGCTGTCTGTAACTTCCTTTACTTTCAGATTGCATTCAGATTCTTCAGTAATTTGGGAATGGCTACATTTTTTCTTACGTCTTGAGAGTTTTAAGCAGGGGATTTTAATTCTGGAGCGAGTCTTTTTCTTAACAGGTTTGGTGTCATCAGTGTTTTCTATAGGCTCTGCTTTAGCATCTAAGGAGACTTGTTTCTTTGAAGATTTTGACCTTTTCTGTCGAGTGAGGAGGCGTCGGATTGATGCCCAGGTCCCCCCTGCTGACTGAAACTGATCTGAAGCTTCGACTTCTGTGTGATCCTTTGTACCGCATGGACCTGGATGATGGGCTGCCGGGTGGTCTCTTTCAGAACAATTCTTTGACTTCAAAGCTTTGACTGATTTCTTTCTTCTTTTAAAACAAATCATGGATGCTTTTTCAACCTGTTCCTCAGCCTGAGGACTTATCTCTACTGATTCTTTCTCATCCTTACTCTCTATTTGAATTTCTGCCACTGTGGTCTCCATATTTTGCACCACACTCTTTCAGTCTGGAAAACAAATTTTTTTTTTTGTCCTTTTATTGTCTTTTATGGAAAGACAGTTGGTAAAAATTTCATCCCAAAGGGCAAGTGGGCTTTTCTGTGTGTGTGTGTGTGTGTGTGTGTGTGTGTGTGTGTGTGTATTTTATTCTTTTTGTGAGTACAAGTGGTCTTGTTCCACAAAGATGTTTTTGGTGGCTCTTTCTGGATAAAAAACTTCCAAATCCTTTCTGGTTTGTAGTTCCTCTGCTTTCTCCATGAAAGAAAGCCCTTTTGTAGTTCAGCTTCTTTGTTACTTTGTTTCTTTGTGTTTTTTTTTGTTGTTTTGTTTTTAAGGAACACTCTTCTGTATTGGGATGATCAACCTGAAAAGGAAGAGAAAGTCATATTTCATTTCACTTTTTTCTATAGATGCTTCTATTTTCCACCATATGTTTCTATGGTGAAAGCTAGTGGCAGTGATAGTAAAATTTTTAAAAAATGGCCTTGCTTTTGCCATGAACAAAATTTTTCTCCATGGTCTTTAAAAAAATTTCCTCTTAATATGTTCTACAAAATTGAATAATGAGCGGTGATTTTATTCTAATTATTTATGCAATTTTCATGAGACTGATAAAGATAGACATATAGGAAAGACAGCACCATCAGACTTATTTCCGTATAAAATGCATGTTCCCTAATGGAAGTCATAAAGGTCTCATTTTTCTTTGAGGGAAAAATCCTACTTTTAAAGGAAATTAAAATTCTTCCATTTCTTCTAATTCCCCATTCCTGCTTAGTTTTAAGTGTGTGTACCTAGAAAAATCAAACTTTTCTATCATAAAGTAGAAATAACATATAATATAAATATGCAAAAATAATAACTATAAACATATAAGCAATAAACATAATGTCAATAAGTACATAAAGCATATAAGTAATATCTAGAAATAGAAAAATAATATCTATATACATCTATAAGTACATAAAATATAAATAATATCTATAAATATAATAATATATACAAATATATAAGCACATAAATATTACCTATAAATATATAATGTGTAAAATGTAAACAATGTATAATACATATAAATGTAATTTTACATTCTATATGTTATATATATATATGTATATAAAAAGATATAAATGTCTAGAATCTTAAAGTATAATGGAGTTCTACTAGGTTCTAGGCATTAATAAGGAAAATGGCCTGTTCTGAGGAATTGTAGTAACCCTATTAGTAAAAATCTCATGTGCTTGCTTGGGGCTACCTCCATTAGAGAGTAATCATAAAATAGCCATCAATACTTGGGAAAATACATTCTTTAAAAGTAGGTTATTTTGACTACCTCTTTCTGGGTATAAATGGGTTGGGTTTTTTAATTTCTATTTTATTGCCAGCATTTTAAAGTTTGGTTCTGATGCTCTTTTGAAAGCCATCTGCTGAAATAATGCACCAGACACAGGACATTTAAGAGTTTCACCCACTCCAAGAGAAAAGTATGGCAATAGTAAAGAAAGTATGAGATAATAGCTCATCAAATTTCCTAGGAATCTTAGTTAATGAAAACACAAAAGACAAGGGGCCTTTCCTTGGAAGATGTCAATATAAATCTCTTGTTGATAAAATGTTACTCGCATGACCATGTTAAGGTCTTCTATGATGCAGGCAAATACTTGCCTTAATCAAATACTCCCCATCTTTAGTAAACATTTTAGAAAATCATTATCAGAAAAGTAGCCCTGGTAGGCCCCAAATAAGGAAATTTTATGTTGTTTTCCTAATTCTAATGCTAAATGATGAAAGTCAGAATCACATTTGGGCTATGCTATCATTTCACTCAGAATGCTTTGAGTTTCATCAGATTGCTCACTGAGTCTCTTATCCATTGTGAGTTCAGTATGCTGGAAGTTTTTTTGAGCAGGTCTAAAAGTGAAGCTATGGAAGTTAAGTATTTTGAAGAATATGGCTTCTGAAATAAAATCATGAAAAATGTTTAACAAGTGTGCATGCTAAGTAGCTAAGTGTTGGGATATGAATAGAGCACTGCAGTTAGGGTCAATATTGGAATCCTGTCCCTCAGACACTCACGTAAGCTATATGATCTTCTTTTAGCCTTACCTTTCTAAAATGTCACAGGGCTGTGGCGAGGATCAAGTTAAATAGTATATTTAAAGCTTTTTGTTAACTTTTAAGGCACTACTTAAATGTAGGCTATTAAGTAAAAAGGGTAAAGTGAAAGAAAAATACATTTCATAGCTCACACTTATAGTGCTTTATACAAAGGGCTTTTTTTTTTAAAATAACCTTCTTATGAGTCAAATAGTATTCACATTTTACAGGTGAGAAAACTAAGGCTGAAGAGTTCAGCCATCATCATTCTGGTTGGGAATCAAACCCAACTCTTATGTTATTGTTGTTCAATTGTACCCACCTTTTTGTGACTCTATTTGGGGTTTTCTTGACAAAGATACTAAAGTAGTTTGCTATTGAGGAAACCGGGACAAACAGGGTTAAGTGACTTGCCCAGGATCATATAGCTAGTCAGTATCTGAGGCAAGATTTGAACTCAGGGAGATGAGTCTTCCAGACACCAGGACAGGCATTCTATCCACTGTGCTGCCCCAAAATCTTATGACTCCAAGTCATAATCCAAGTCCAAATCTTATGACTTCAAGTTTAATGCTATTTCTACTCTACTATGCTACTTCTGAAACCTCTGAATAAAGATGCTACACTACCACACTGACAGACATCATTGATTCTAGAATGATTATAAAAGAAATGCAAATCAAGGAAATCTTAAGATAGAGTAACAAAGATAGCCAAAAAATAAATTACAACATTCAGAAGCTACCTAGTTCCAATACAACTCTGTGTTGCTGCTGCTGTTTCAGATTCTTCATGACTCCCCTTTGGGGTTTTCTTGGCTCATTTAACAGATTAGAAAACTGAGGTAAACAGGATTAAATGAATGGCCCAGTGCCACACAGGTAGTGTCTGAGGCTGGATTTGAACTCGGTGTCCCTGACTCCAAGGCCAGAGCTCTATCTACTGCACCACCTAGCTGCCCCTAACTATGTTATCTAACCTAAACTGAGCCCTCACTATGGCAAGGCAGTCTTCTCATACTAATAAATCCCTAACCAATTCCATGTTCCATAACCTTTTCTTCCCTTCTCAAAACGTTCTTGCCTCCTACTCTCCCACCCACCCTTTGAACCTTGCCTTGTTTGAAAAACCATAGGCTTGTCGATTTTACTTTGTAACATCTCTTGTATAGTCTCACCTTTGACTCTGCTACCACCCTGGTGCAGACTCCTATTGGCTGGACTATTTCAATAAGTTTCTGGATGGTTTCTCCATCTCAGATCTTTCTTCAGTCTGGCCTTTCTTCTGTATAGCTAGCAAAGTGATCTTTCTAAATGGCTTGACCATGGTACCCCACTTTCTCAATAAACTCTCTATGTGTCTCCCTATTACTTCCTGGATCAAATATAAAATCCTCTGCTTGAGTGTTTTTAATTTAATTTTTAAATAGCCCTTATTATCAATAATAAGTCTTAATTCTAAGGTAAAGGAGCAATAAGGGCTAGACAATGGGGGTTAAGTGACTTAAGTGACAGGGTCACATAGCTAGGAATTGTCGGAGGCCACATTTGAACCTAGGACCTCCCATCTCTAGATCTGGCACTCTATCTACTATGCCACCTAGCTGCCCCTGGCTTTGAAGCCCTTCAAACCTGGCTCCTTCTTACCTTTGCAGTCTTCTTCCACTTCCTTCCCCTCCATGTACCCTTTGATCCAATGACACTGGCCTCCTTGCTCTTCCTCACCTAAGCTCCGTCTCCAAACTCAGGGCAGGTTCACTGGAAGGTCTGAAATTCTCTCCCTCCTTCTGCCTTGGAATCAATAATTAGTATTGATTCTAAGACAGAAGGTAAGGGTTTTAAAAAAGAAGTAATGAATCACAAAACTGATAACTGTTTTTTGACCCAGGATTTTAATGCTAAGACTTTATCCACTCCCCTGCCCCCAATAAAAAAGTCATTAGTATTTATATAGCACTTTAAGATTTGCAAAGCAGGGGCAGCTAGGTAGCTCAGTAGATTGAGAGTCAGGCCTAGAGATGGGAGGTCCTATGTTCAAATCCAGCCTCAGACACTTCCCAGCTATGTGACCCTGGGCAAGTCACTTGACTCCCATTGCCCACCCTTACTACTCTTCCACCTAGGAGCCAATACACGGAAGTTAAGGGTTTTAAAAAAAGATTTGCAAAGTATTTTGAAAATATCTCATTTTAACTTCACAGTAATGCTGGGAGACAGGTGCTATTATTAGCCTCATTTTATAGATGAGGAAATTCAGGCAAACAGAGATCAATTGACTTGCGCAGTGTCACATAGCTGGTAAGTTTCTGGGACCATATTTGAATTCAAGTCTTCTTACTCCAAGTCCAGTGCTCTATCTACTGTGCTACCTACCTGCTTACAAAAACAGCATAAAAAAGACTTATTTGTACACAAATATTTATTGCCCCTCTACTCATAACAGAAAAAATGGAAATTTATATGTATTCAATGACTGAATGCTGGATGAATAAAGTATGTATGGCATATTAATTATAAATCAAATACTGTGATGCTATAAAAATTAGAAATATGAAGCATTCAAAGAAATATGGAAAGCTAGACATAGACAGGCATACGCATAAGCATGTTTGTATATATACACAAACACACATATAAAGCAAACCAGAAGTAATGAAATGTCAGAGAGATTTGGAAAGTGATATAAAACAGAAATGTTCCCTTGGGAAGTCCCTTAACCTTCAATCAGTGCTTTCCAACTAGGAGACTTGGCTTGTCCCCAAGGAATGGGTGATCAACTGGAGAGTGGAAAAATAGAACTCTTTCCACCTTCTCAGTGATGTTTCATCATGAGGTTTGCCCCCAAAAAACCACACCTGCCCTTATCTTCCAAGCTTCCATTTACTTTGTATCCTCCCTCCCCTGGGTGAGCTCCCAATCTCCCTATTTTTCTCCTTGGTATTGGCCCTTCAGGATGGTTATACTGCTACTTGGACACCACAGATTCTATTGGGAAAATTCCCCCACATACTCATTTTCTATACTGCAGGTCATCCCCTGGCTGCAGTAGGCATTTTTACTCCATGGCTTTAGGGAATCAAGCCTGCCCTTTTTCATTTTGGATAGGACAGAGTGAATTCCACTGGATGGGGTTGCCTGGATGGGTTGCAATATGCATCATAAATTTCAATAGATTTAAAGCTTTGATTGAGGGCACCATCCTTTTTCTAGGCATCCAGATGGTTATCTTCAGTGTCATGTTTGGTACAACCCTAATAATCTCTTTTGACTTCTCACTCTCCCTCACCCTACATATCCAATCAATTGCCAAGGCTTGTCCTGTTCATCCCTACACCATCTCTCACATTTGTCTTCTCTACTCGCACAGCCATCGTCTTAGTTTAGATTGTCAGCACCTCTGTTTTCATAGATTTCCCTGCCTCAACTTTCTCTCTTTCAATCTATTAGCTCCAATTAGCTGCTAAAATGACATTTTTATTTTTTACTAATTAATATACTTTATTTTCTCTCTAATTATACTAAGGTGACTTTCCTAAAGCAATGGTCTACATCAATGGCTCCCTATTGACTCTAGGACAGTAATGGCAAACCTTTTAGAGACTGAGTACCCAACTACATCCTAAGTCGAATGTGAGCCACCCATTTACCCCAGACAGGGGGAGGGTATGTGAAAAATGTCCTCAGACACAGTGGAGAGGGGGAGGGGAGCAGCCACCTCTGACATGTGTGCCATAGGCTTGCCAACATAGCTCTAGGATCAAATATTATTTAATCTTTATCTCATTCTTAAGAATGTCTATTATTTGCATATTTTCATAATGTATATAATTACCACTGCAATAGTACATGTACATAGTTTATGAATAAATAAACATACATATACTGGGGGTACATGATTAAAAATATTTTGCTGATGGGGTGTGTGAGCAAAAAAAGTTGGGAGACCATTGTGCTAAATAACCTTATAATTTGCAGATGGGATGTCACCTGCATTGGTAAAGTTTTCCTATCCTTTAAGTTCCTTTAAGTGCTAAAAGCACAGGTTCAATCCTAATCCATTAGTAAAATAATGATTTTTTAATTTTTTTTATTTTTAAACCCATAACTTCTGTGTATTAGTTTCTTGGTGGAAGAGTGGTAAGGGTAGGCAATGGGGGTCAAGTGACTTGCCCAGGGTCACACAACTGGGAAGTGCCTGAGGCCAGATCTGAACCTAGGACCTCCCGTCTCATGATTTTTTTTTAAATAGAAATTTGAAAAGAATGCTTATAACAGCCAGGTGGTTCAGTGAATAGAGAGACAGGCCAGGAATGAGGAAGACCTGGCCTTCCATTTGAACCATTTGAAATGTGACCTCAGATACTTCCTAGATGTGTGACCCTGGGCAAATCATTGGATTCCAATTGCCTAGCCCTTACTGCTCTTCTGCCTTGGATCTGATACTTAGTATAGCTTCTAAGACAGAAGGTAAGGATTTAAAAAAAAAAAATTCTCACATGATCATGAATTTCTAACTAGAAGAATCCTTAGAGATCAACCCCCTCATTTTACAGAGGAGGAAACTAAGGTTTAGATCATTTAATTGCCTTGCCTCAGGTCACAGAAGCAGTCGGTGAGAATTTATTAAATGCCAACTTTGTGCTCAGCACTGTGCTAAGTTAAGAGCTAGGGATATAAAGAAAGACTAACCCCTGCCCCCCATGACACAAAAACACAAAAACCAACCCCAAAAATCTGAAATTCGGGCCTGGCTTTCTAGGAGCTCACAGTCTATTGAGAAAGACATAAACAATGATGTAGGAAAAAAATATACACGCGCATGTACACACATATGTATATGTACATACATACACACACACATACATTCCATATAGGGAGAATCTAATCCAAGCATTGTCAATCCAAACCTAATATGCTTTCCACTATTCTATATATTGTTCATTTTTTAAAAATATTAAAAAAAAAAAAGAATAGCCTTGCAAGCTATACCTTCCCACTGCCACAGGAAGCAATCTTCCTTTCCTTGTACAGTGAGTGCACTGTTTGTAGCACTGCATACACAAGAAACCAGTTGGAAGGTTCAGAAAGATTTCTCGACATGAAGGAAGATCCTGCAGCTTTCTGGCTTTCTTACCATTCATTCTGGCCATCCTGCTGACTGCTATTTCTTTCTTTTTTTCTTCAAATAATCAGTTCATCAAAAGCTCTTGTAGAACCACAAAATATCTGAACTAGCAGGTGACCTTAGAGGTCATTTAGAGATCATTTCACAGATGAAACCATGCTCTAGTGAATAGAGTCCCAAAGGCTCTAGGTCAGAGGACTTGGATTCAAATCCTACTCTAGGTGTGTGCTTCTATAGCTTGTCTAAAGTCACAAGGCTTTACACAGCCAGGAAATCACCTGACTCCCAGCCCAGGACTGAAACTACTCTATCACATTGCTTCTTATGGGAGCTTTGTTTTCCATACACTGTCTGGAAAAAATAGTGTTCATACTTGCACTAGTTAACCCCCCAATCTCTTCTTTCAAACAAAGAGGACACAAAATGTTTTCCTTTTTTTTTTTTTTTTCCAGATGGAACCTTACTGACCCAATTCGGGGTGGGGGGTAGGGAGGGCAATGGTGAAGCCACGATTAAAAGGCAACTTAAAACTAACCTTTTGGATTGTAGAAAGAAAAATATGAAACATTTATAGGATCATGGATTTAGAGGTAGGAAGGATTTCAACTTGGACCTTCCAAAGTCAGAACTGAGGGCCTAAAACTCCATCCAACAAATACAAGAAACATCTTACAATGCATTGTAACAGGTGTTCCCCTCAGATGCTACTGAATTCGAATTGAAATCTGATCAAAATGAATTTATTTCTAATGTGATTATATTCTCAGTTCTAATCAATCCCACCTGAAAACATTATTTAAAAAACTACATGTAAAATAGCATACACTTTTAAAAACAGGCTACAGCACAAGGCAGTGGATTAATCTCAAAGCTAATCCAATACCCCCACTAAAAACTAACCACAGTGACTATCACAGATTTCCCAAATAGAGGATTGGGGTAGAGAGAATCCCAATCAAAGGGGCTTTGCAAAGGTTCTCCAAAGCTGTGATAAGATGGAGCCAGGTCCAGGAATCTTGGGAAGGAGAAAATTTACCCTTAACCATACAGCCCGAACTAGTGTATGAGACCTGGAAGGAGGGGGCCTCTCTAAGGCTATTTCACCAATGTTCCCCGTTAACTCTAGAGTCTGGGAAGTAGAACTCCCCACCCACTCCATCTCCCACAAGACGGCAGTCACATGTATTTTTTGCCACCTTTTTCGTCCCTAAAACCTTCAGTGCCCTTAGCTCCTTACTTACCTACCGATGGGTAGCCATAGTTCTCCGCAAATTCATCAGGACCTGACCAGCGCCTGGTGGGGGCACACACACACACACACACACACACACACACACACACACACACACACACACACACACACACACACACACAGAGTCTCTGCGTCCAGATTGCCTGCTGCTCCTGCAAACTCCAGGATCCTGCCGCTCTCGGGGGCACTGGGAGAAGCTCCTAGACACCTCTCAGTTCACACCTTTTGCTTCTTCCGGACTACAGACGTCTGTCAAGTCCCAGCTCCTTGGGAGCGGGAAGCTGAGCCCACCGTTCCCGTCTTGCAGCCCTGGACAGCTGTGCAGCTCGAAACTGGGTTACGCCCCTTCCCCAGCTCACTGCCGCGGAGCTAGCCCAAGCAGAATGGCAGGAGGCAGCACCAATAGATGGGGAGCCTGCCCAATTGGAGGGGGCGGCAGCCTCAAGTGTAGAGGCAGTAGAGCTAGTGGGAGGCGAGTAGGACGAGGGAGGGAGGGACGCTAGAGGGTGGGAGAGCTTGTGTCTAGGGGGCTGGGACCAGGTCTGGCAGCGGGGAAGTCAAGGGAGTGTTGGGTGGTGATGAGGTAGAAGATGGGGATGGAGTTGGGGAGGAGACTGGGGATGGGGAAAAAGTGGGGGCGGGAGCTCTTTCCCTGCACTAAGAAGTCACCTCTTCACACTAGTGGGACTGACATTCAGGGGATCTAAAGGGGAGACAGCGGACACTAGAGGAGGGGCATGGAAAGAGGGCCTCCCTGAGATCATAAAAATGCCACTCACGACAAAGAAATGGAAAAGACCCTTCTAGGAGGATGCTGAATTTATTGCTCCTCTCCATATCGACTCTCCAAAGGTGAGATGGAAGACTAAGGAAAGGTGTGGCAGGAAGGTGAGATGAGACTGGATGATGGATTTACACTGGCGTCTGGCACTTAATGGGGAGGGGGGAAGGGGAGAAGGTCCTATAGCCGCAAGAGCATGTGACTTAGTAAGAAATGGAGAGCCCCTGAGAGCCCAGCAGGAAAACGGTCTGTACTAATATAATCATGAAGGTAGTTGTAGGCTACAGAGAATCAATTCGTGCCTTATTCATCTGCTGGCAGCCAACTAACCAATCAACCACTGTTTAGTAAGCATTTATTATGTGCCAGGTACTAGGCTAGGTGATTGATGTAGATACAAGCACAAAAATGAAACGTGCCTGACTTGCAAAGAGCAAATACATTTTTTATATGCAGAGCATAAATGCAAATATGTTCAAAGTCTTAAAATAGAGGGTAGTTTGAGGGGCAAGGCAGTCTAGCTAGCAGTTGGGACTTGGTTGTCAGAAAAGATTTCATGCAGAAGATAGTGTCTGAACTGAGTCTTAAAGAGGACAGAGGTAAGGAAGGAGCACAATTCAGGCAGGCAGCATGGCCAGGGCAAAGTCACTGAGGGAGGAGAGATGGAGTAAGTGCTATGGGATGGAAGACTGCTATTGGAAACCATATCTCCTGGCTCTAAGAGCATCCCTCTTCTCACTACCCCAAGTGCAGTAAGAGCTTCCTGAAAAGCTGAAGCACCCTGGGGCTCTGAGTATCAATTCCCAGTTTTGTTTTGGCTAATGGGATGGGGATAAGAAATAACATACTCTATAAGGGTCTTCTATAGTTTTCACAGGCCACCCATTCCCAACATTCAAATCTCATTCTGAAGGGGAGCTACAAACCTTTCCCAAGCTATCGTGTACAATTAGGGTATATCCTATGTTGGACTCTGGGATTAAATGAAGTTTAAGACATAGACCTTGTTCTAGAGGGGTCTCCGGCTTTACAAAGAAAGCTAAAGTCACCCCATTGAGTGGAATGTGGGGGAAGAAAATAGAACTGGAGCTGTAATTAGGGAAAGCAGCTGAGGCTTTCCCCCAGGGCCATCCAAAACTTGAGGTTGCCCACAGTGTTTGCTTGCCTTTCTTGCCTAGTTAGCAAGAATAATTAGTTAAAATAGTATGCTATCAGATAAAGATTTCTTGCCTTTGGCTGTTTCAAAGGTGGGCATCTAGGCAACTCAACCCCAGTCCCAGGCATGGATTTCCCTGCAATTTCCTGGAGGGTGGGGTGGTGTCTCCATTTTTTCTGTCCCTGCATGAGATGGTACTCCTGACTCTAGCATCCTCCCCCCCCAAGGGAACAGCTTGCACTAAAGTTTAGGGGCTCAGAATGGTACCCACCTTTTCAGACGCCTGTTCTAAGAACATGAGGCTTCCACATTCGGCACAAGATGATGAAACAAATAACCTTCATGTATTAGTTGAAGGACAGAGGCCGTTAATTTTATTCTCTTGATTTATAAACAGTAGTTTCCCATTATATTTTCTTAGTCCTTTCTTGGATGGATCTATGATTTCATCCAAATGAATATTTCTTTTCCTCCAACAGTGCAGATGGCAAATCATTCACGCCCTCATCCTGTATAGCTATTGTCCGTGTCATTCCATAAATTCTTCATGGGAAAGGGGAAAGCAGGAGCAAGAGAATATGGGGGTTGTCCATTGGTTATCCTAAGCTCTTATTACATGACTTTCAGGTACTTCAAGGGTGCTATCCTATGTTTCTTTTGGCTCACAATTTTTCATTAGCAACATGTTGCTGCCCACTCAAGACTACCATGCACCTCTCCATTAAACTCTGGTTGGTTTGCAACTAATTCTTCAAAGACTATAGTATATTATGACTCATAGGCATATAGAATCACTAGTAGATATTAATTTTAAAAAGACATTTCAAGAATAAGCTTGGGGTCATTAAAAGCACTGCACAATTTCTCAAATGTAATCCAATCTGATCTAATGAATTCTGGGTCTCATTCACTGCCTATCTGCATTCAATCTATAAATCAACAAGCATTTATAAAATGTTTATGTACCAAGTACTATGCCAATGCACTGGAACCAAAAACAAAAATTAAACAGTTCCTGCCCCAAAAGTATTTATATTCTATTTGAGTAATGAGAATAAAACTACACAGAAAACAGCATATACAAAAGAAATATGGGGGGCCAGTAATAACCAGGGGTTAGCATGGTAGTCAAAATAGGCTTTTATAGGAAGTGGGGCTTGAGCTGAGCTTCAAAGGAAATTAGGAATCTATCGATGTGGCAGACTGGCTAGTGCCCAGCCTAGAATCAGGAAGAAAACTTTCTGAGTTCAAATCTGGCCTCAGACACTACCTGTGTGATCTTAGGCAAGTCATTTTAACCCTGTTTGCTTCTGTTTCCTCATCTGTAAAATGAGCTAGAGCAGGGGTCGGCAACCTTTTTGGCCGTGAGAGCCATAAACGCCACATTTTTTAAAATGTAATTTCGTGAGAGCCATACAGTGCTCACAGTGCGCGCTCCTGTAACAGCACCTGAAAAAAAAAATTGACTTTATGGCTCCTGCAGAAAGAGCCATATCTGGCCCTCAAAAGAGCCAGATATGGCTCGAGAGCCATACGTTGCCAACCCCTGAGCTAGAGGAATGGCAAATCACTCCCAGGATCCCTGCCAAGAAAACCTCAAATGAGGTCATGAAAGAATAGGACACAACTGAAATGAATGAACAAAAGATGTGGAAATGAGGAGGGATGCATTCTAGGAATGGAGGGCAGTCTTTGAAAAGGCAGAGTTAGGAAATGGGAATGTTCTGTGGAAGAAACATCGAGGCCAATTTGACTAGGTGTAGTTAAGTCTGAAAAGGTAGGATAGGATCAGGTTGTAAAGGGTTATGTCAAAGAGAAGAGTTTATATTTTATCCTAGAAGCAAGAAGGAACTGTTGGAGCTTCTCAGAGAATGATATAGTGAAATCTATGCTTGGCAGTTGTGTGGAAAATGATAGGGAGAGGAAAGAGATAATACAGAGGTGCCAATTAGGATATTGCAGTAGTCCAGCTAAGAGATGAAGAGGATCTCAATAGAGATGCTGGCCATGAGATTGGAGAGGAGACCCATGAGATGTGGAAGTAGAATTGACAAGAGGATCTGAAATAAGGTTCAGGTTGGCAACATAGTTGAGGGAGAATAAGCCATAAAAGATGGCTCCAACATTGTGAACCAAACCAAACCAAAATTCCCCAGATAAACCAACCCCAAATGAACTGCCTCAGGAGTTATTCAGTACATATGACAACTTCAGAGTCATTTATTTTGAGAGAGATGAAAAGCTTTGGATAAATTGAAGGAGACAACTTTCTTCCTTAGAGCCAAAAAATGCCTCTGGCAACATGTGCCATGGAAAGAACCTTTGACTCAAGAGACCCAAGTTCTAATGCTGGTTTTGCCCCTAACTCTATGTGTGATCATAGACCACCTCTATGATGACCATGTCATCCCTTGAAACCTCTGTTTCCTCATTTGCAAAATGAAAGTATTGGGTCAGATGATCTCAAAGGTCCTTTATGGTTTTACTATTTCAACTATCAGACAAGTTTTGGGCACCAAATACTTAGAATCTTATTGAAATCCTGTTCTGTAATCTATTCAGTGGGGGATATTAAAGTAATAGTAGAAGTAGGCACATTAAACATATATCAAAGGTGGTAGTAATTCTATATCAGGAAGGGGAAAAGGGTAGAAGGGGAAAGAGATGTTGAAATTAGATACAAGTAATAACATTAAATATATTTAAATTATTTTATTCAATTGAATTGCTTAAGGACCTATAAAGTCTCCCATGATTTAAAGCAAATCTACACATGATAATGGAAATCAAGACACTACAAATGCAGGCTTCTGGGTAAACTTCCAAAGTAGCTCCTGGAAGATACACCTAATCTGAAGAAGAAAAGAGAAATTAAACCAATAATAATCATTATTTACTGCTGCTGAATGTCCCGATTAATTTTATGTTCGAGAATTTTCATAAAAATGGAGAGCTCCTCCTTGAGTACAACTTACCAATTCAGAACAATCCATTCACTTGTTCTGATACAGGATCTAAGTCAATATCATAGAAGCAGGGCCGAGTTGGGAGACCAGGCATTGTACTCATCTAAGCAACAAAGTAGAATTGCAAAAATGAAAATTATAACCCTAATAACCTTCTCTCTACCTTCCTCATATAGAACAAAACTAAAGAACAAAGTTATGTGGTCATTTTTCTCATTGCCTGTTAAGGGAGTAGACATGAATAGTTATGGATCTTTCCACTTAAAACATTCTACCTCATAGAATCACAGATTAGAGCTTGAAATAATCTTAAAGTTCATCAAGTCCAGTGCCCTTATTTTTTATAAATGAGGAAACTGAAGTGTTAGTAATCTCTCTCTAAGATTATGCAACTAGTTAGTAAAAGCCAGGACTGTGATTCTGGTCTCATTACTTTTAGTGCAATGTCCTTTCTATAACACTTTGCTGACTTCTTGCATTATTTTTAGTTACTTGAATCTTTTTAGTAATGCCTTTTGCTTTTATAATATATTAATTTCTGAATATATTCACTGGCCTACTCCTACCCTGAAAACATTGTCTTGAAACAAAGATGAAAAAAATAACAAAAATAGTTTAGCAAAACAAACCAAACATCACCCATGAATGACAACATATGCAATCTTTAATACCCATATAGTTCTCTACTCTTATCAATGAAAGGAGGGAGGTATATTTTCTTACCTTTCTCTAGGTCCAAGCTTGGTCATTATACAACATTCAATTTTACTTTACTGTTCTTTTGATTTGTGCTATTGCAGTCAATTTTTTTAAAATTTATTGTTTTCCTGCCTTTGTTCACCTTTTTTCTGCTTTGGTTCATTTGAAGCTTTTCTTATTTGTCACTTCTTATGGCACGATAATATTCCATTACATTCACATATCCTAGTGGTTAGCCATTCCCTAATCAATGGGTATAGTTTTTGTTTCCAGGTCTTTGCTACCACAAGAAGTACAGTTATGAATATTTAGGTATATAGGGGACCTTTCTTTTGGTCTTTGACTTCCCTGGAGTATATACTCAGGAGGGATAATGTCTGGGGATGGGTATTTTAAGTCATTTTTTTCTGTATAATTCTAAACTGTTTTTGAGAACAAGACCACACCAAACAGCATATAAGTGTGTCTTCCAAAAATGCCTCCATCATTAACTAATCACATCTTTTGTCTTTTTTGCCAATTTTGCCTTCTATTTAAAAAAAAGGCTGAAAGCCCAAGACCCCAAGTCAATTTGTAATCCTTATAATCAGCCCAGTTAATAGCAGACCTGTAAGAAAGACTGCCATTTCAGCCAAATTTAAGAACTAGATTCATGAAATTGTCCCATGTACTGGTTTCTAACAGGTAGATGAACAAAGAAATCTGCTCAACAAGAGTAAGTACAAAGTGTAAAAGGGTTCAATTATCTGGCTTGGTTTTAGACAAAGTAAAATGAGATGGGTAAGAGTTGTTGTTCTTTTTTGTTGTTGTTTTATTAAAGAATGGATTAGACTCAGAAAGCAGACTCAGTAATTTCCTTACAAAACCAAATATATAACTTAGGTGGCAATTCTTCAAGACTCATGTGTACTTAAGCAAAAAGTACTTTTTACAGAACATATAGTTTTACTGTCAATGTTCTTACTAGTTCAATTTAGACTTCCAAAAACTGAACATAAATGCATTATTAAATCACCAAACCCTTTACTTTTACTTCCTAGTAGTAATACTTTTTTGGGGGGAGGAGGTAGACAAAGAAATCAGGTTAAGTACAAATCAAAATAGCTTAAAAACCCAACTTTTACACAGTACATTTTGATTTTTCTAATCTTTTGTATAATGACAAAATATGTAAGTGCTACTTAAACATAGTTTCAAAATAATGCATTTGAGGTGAAATTTCAAAAAACTGACAAGGATAAAAATGTACTTAAAGGATCAATTGAAGGATCTTCTGTAATACAATGCAATTTTTAAATTGTATCACCTAATGTTGACATTTCTAAGCACAGGTAGGTCCTGATTAGTGCAAATAATGAAATCCTATGAAGTGGTCACATGTATTTGAATTTGTATTCTTCCAAGTTATATAAGAAGATAAAAATATGGTAACTGGTTCTAACCCGATAGAAATATGCAGTGCCAATTCAAACAATGCAACCACTTCATGGAATGCATTATTTGAATTAATTAGGTCCTGAGCAGAAGTTAAAAAGATATGAAGTTGGAGTTTAAGGAGAAGGTGGGGTGGGGGCCCCCCACGGTGGAACAGGACCAATCAGAGAATATAGTACTTACATAAAAAAACAGGGAAGAAAAAGATATTACAAAAGTAAAATTAATAGTGAACACCTCATGTGAATGTTGACATATATAATAGTATAAAAGTTAAAACAATCTACAGGATTTTGCAAGGCCTCCAAAATATCCTCTGGTAAAAATTTATCAATCTGTAGAATAAAGAACAGAAGCTCTGGGGCAGCTGGGTAGCTCAGTGGATTGAGAGCCAGTCCTAGAGACGGGAGGTCCTAGGTTCAAATCTGACCTCAGACACTTCCCAGCTGTGTGACCCTGGGCAAGTCACTTGACCCCCATTGCCCACTCTTACCACTCTTCCACGTAGGAGCCAATACACAGAAGTTAAGGGTAAAAAAAAAAAACACACACAAAAAACCCAAAAACAAAAAAGAACAGAAGCTCTGATAGAGGTCATAGCCAGCTGCTGCTCAGAGAGTCACAATGTCTGGAAGAACCTTTTCTGGGAAGTCTGTTATTTGTTATTTTCAGGAAGTCTTCCTAGGTGATAGGCAAATTCAATAATGGAATTCTCTGAGTTGTTGCTAAATACTGTACACGTCAATTTTGGAAACAAAATTATTGCTAATTCTGCATGTGTCCAAACACATGAAAAGTTTCCAGTTATAGGTGATACTCTTTTAAAGTTTTAAAGTGCATTGCTATAGCTCCACCGACTTAGACATATAGACCAAATGGCAAATTTGAAACAAGGGATTGAGCAGATATTGCTACTTTTTCTTATCTGGAAAGTAGGTTCTTTTTACTGGTTTCTTTCTTGCTTTTTTTAAAAACCCTTACTTTCCACCTTAGAATCAAGACTGTGTATTGATTCTAAGAAAGAAGAGTGGTAAGAGCTAGGCAATGGGAGTTAAGTGACTTGCCCAGGGTCACACAACTAGGAAGTGTCTGAGGCCAGATTTGAACCCAGGACCTCCCATCTCTGGGCCTGGCACTCAATCCACTGAGCTACCCATCTGCCTCCTGGTTTATTTCTTTTATTTTGTGTCTTTATCTTTAATTCTCCACTTATATTCCTGTTTTATTTCTATCAATGCAGAATAATAGAGTTGCAATATTTTCATAGCTACTAAACTCTGAATTACCTGAAAGGGAAAAATAGTGTTGAAGGTGCTAGTTATTTAATATTCTTATTTTAAAAGATGGTTGTATGATGGATTTGGGATTATGTAAAGAATGAACAAAACATTCATACCCTTTGATCTATATATCCTACTGCCATGTTAGTGAACCTATAGCACACCAGGGAGGCACTCAGAGCCCTCTCTGTGGGCACGTGCATAATCACCCCAGCACAAAGTTTGCCAGCATTCATTACTAGAAAGCCAGAGGGACAGAGGGCAGAGCTGTTCCCCTCCTCTTCTCCATGCAGTTTGCAGTTTGGGCACTTAGTGTCTAAAAGGTTCGCCATCACTGTCCTACTGCTAGGTATATACCCCAAGATCAAGGCAGAAAAAAATTTCTCAAAAATGTCACAATATTCATAGCAACTTTTTCTGTAGTAGCAAAAGACCTGGACACATTCCTCATAGCCTGAGAAATGGCTAAACAAATATGAATGTCTGTGAATGTAACGGAATACCATTATACAATAAAAAACATCAAATGTAAAGATTTCACAGAATCAAAGGAAACCTTGAATGAACTGATAAAGAGAGAAAAGTAAGACAAAGCAGGAATACATATAATGACCACAATATAAATGGAAAGAACAATCTACAACCTAAATGCTATATAATTATAATGTTAAAGCTTGGTTCCAAAGAAAACTGAGTAAATGCATCTCTTTCTTTTCATTGCAGAGGTAAAGAACTGCATATATTGTCAGAAACAGTTAATATTTTTTAATTTAATGACCTGCCTTTTTTCCTCCCTAAAATTTTTTTTGCTACAAGGAATCATTTACTGGGTAGTAGGATGGAAGGATATAATCAGAAATGATTGTGAGCAATTGAAATATAACTAAATTTTATTTTATAATGTTAATGTAATATTTTTATTTGTTAATTCAGTTTAATTGGCTCAAGTCCTTAAAATGGGCTTGCCAATTCCAGGAGAGAGAATTAACACTGAACATTTTAAGATATACCAATACAAAAATTTCAATTACCTCTTTTGTTTAAACACCTATTTGTCTTCTAAAACACAATAATTTGTTACCTTTCACCTACATGGTTTAAGATGATTTAAATATATCAACTTTTTTTGTACAGCTTTTATAAGCGTTTCAAAGAACTGAAATCTGGTGCCTAAAGGTAGTATATTCAACTGACAGATATCAGACACCAGGACACAGAAAGGAAAATTTAAACAAAGTTAGCTTGAGGCAAACTGCAAATTAGGACTGGGTATGAAGTAGCATCTTTCCCCTCACTCCCTAATCCCTTTTATAAAATGTTCTCAGCTAGTTTCCAAGTTAGAAAGAACCAAGAAAATACACTAAAATCTAAATGACTAGTTTAATGTCTTCTCCCTCCTGGGGCATCTACATTTCAACAATTCCTTAATCCAAAGGAATAAAGTTCTAATGGTCGAATTTCAGACACCTGCCATGAAACTCTGAGAGATATGGGTAGGGGGTAGAAGCAGGAAATACAGCCTTCCCAGTGTCCCTAAATAATGTATTACACCTACTTCTTCTGTGAACAAGGCCCATCCTGAACTCAAAGTCACAATAGAAGTGGGAAAACTGGAAACACACCCCAGGTTATTATTCACCAGAGCAGTACTTGCATCATATTTAAATGACACCAAACAGTGCACCTCAGCAGGATTAATCATTCTGATAGGTCCGACTCCAATTTTCTCCTCTGGGAACAATGCTTTTGCTCATTTAGCCACTTACTGGTGACTCTAGTAATGAACTTAAAATAGGAAGTATAATTATGAACAACATACCAAGGATAGTTCTCTGTGCAGCACTTACCGTCCCCACCAAAGGGTACAAAAATCCAGCACCAACACTGGCCCGGATGTCACGGATTGGAAGAACAAAACCCGTGGGCACACCTTTCTTCTCTGGGTTATGAGATAAGGACAGATGTGTTTTAGCCATGCAGATGGGTAGGTTTCCAAATCCCTAGAGAGCAGGGAGGAAGGTGGGAAGAAATAACCAAGAAAGGAAATATTTATATTAACTGAACAAAACAATCATTTGAACATTGTCATTGTACTGTTCCTTACATTTCTTTATAAAGCCAAACGACTTTAATTTCTTTTGTACTCATCTAAACAGGACAGAAATAACTTCCACCTCAATGTCAAATATCTTCTGTCTAGCTATCAAAGACTAAAAATATCTCAGGTACTAGCTGGATGAGAGATTAAAACATTTAAAAATCCAAAGCACAGCTGAAGATTTTTGCTTCCAGTATTTCACTGATATAAATAATATAGTATGGAGCAGCTGTATTGATAAGGCAAAAGATACAACATTTTACCAATGCTTTCCATATTTTTTCTGACACACATCCATAATATGTAGCATGCCCAACATGAGAAAATCTGAACTAACATTCAATGAAAGCAAATAACTTTTCCAAAGGAAGACATTTCAGGGCAGAATTGGCCAAGGAGTAGGTGGGGGGACTAAAGCAGAGGAAGAAGGAGGGAAGGGTCAGAAAGATCTCATCCAAATCCCTCATTTTATAGGTGAAAAAACTGAGGCCCAAGAAAATTGTAACTTGACCAAGACTTATAGATACTGGTAAAAATGAAAACAGAATTTCCTAGTTCAGTGCTGCTCTTTCTGATTTCTCATTAAAATAATAGAGAAGAATAAAAACCATAAACTCCTACCTGCTTTGTGTAGACTTCAACTTTATGTTGAGCCTCTGGCAGTAATTCAATGTCATCTGCCCCATAGATTTTCTGTGCAATTTTCCTGATTTTGTCTACAACAGGGAGCTAAAGGGTGGGTGTATTGGTGGAGAAGGAGAGCGAGAGCGAGAGCGAGAGCGAGAGAGAGAGACAGACAGACAAGTGAATGATTGTCATGCAGTCACTTATAAGAATATTCACATATGGGGGAGAGAATAAGGCACAAAATATTTCTATTTTCCAGATATGTCAGATTTTCCAAATGCTGTTCTACAATTACAGACATTTCTTTTGATACTGAACAAAGGAATTATAAGCACCATAGATGGCATGGAAAATGCCCATCAGAGCAGGAGAAGAAACATGGCTTTCTCTTCTCATTGGTGATGGAAGACTATGAGTACCAAATATTTCATACAAATGTATTGGTTTTGTTTAACTGGTTTTAAAAAATTCTTTCTTGGAAGGGTTCTATGGGTAAGCTATATTGGAGAAAATGTCTCTGGTGTAAAAAGCCCCCAGAAGGTACTGCCAAAACTAAAAAAAAAAATCCATCTGCATCCTCTTGCTTTTTATTAAATCAAATTTTCTTGCCTGCTTGCCTGAGTAGGAAAGACCATTTTCTCTCATTCTCATGCTCACTTAGGCTGCTCTCCTACCTACTGCCATCCATTATACTCCCTCAATGTAACTTGCCTAAATTTGTACCTTCCTCCCAATAATTCCTCCCTTTTCCAGTTACACATGTGGAGACTAAACCCCTGGGGATGTTAACAACCTACTTCAACTTATTCTTCAATGATTAACAAACTTCATTCTACCATGCCATCCCCATTGAAATTTGTCTCCCTCACTATTCTGACCTTCAGCTGACCTCTAGTTTATTCCTAATTCCCCTCAACCCCTCAATGTCCCATCTCAAACACCTGCTCCATAAGTGAACTTGCTTTTACTTTAAAATCTTTCCTGTCCCACTCCTTTTATCTTCTGGCCTTCCCCAAGATCTGGTTCCCTCCTGAGGATACAGATACCCCTGGCCATATTTTCCAGCTGCATTTTCACTTATATCCCTTTTCCACCATAGCTACCAATGTCTCTGAGGTTTTCTCAATCTATATTTATCAAGATTCTGGTGGCTATTATCTGATCTCTAGGACATTTACCTTCTTCGTTCAATAAGTTCAGTGCCTGGCTCAGTCTTTCCTGCCTTTATATTAGGAAATTTCAATGTACATTAAAAAGAAAAAGTACATACTTTTTCTTAACTTCCTAGCTCCTTAACTCCCTCATTTCCTACTTCATAGGAATCTTGATCCTGTCATTACCTACAACTGTTACTCTTTCCTGTTTCCAAAATCTGAAATGCCCTTAACTTATCTGATCAAGTCTGTTGTCATTTACCTTTCCCAGGTAATCCCAATCCTCTTCATTTTCACTCTACTCTTCTTCCCAGGACATTATCCCCCTGCTGCTGGCTACACTCTCCTCCCTTCTTCATCATGACCTCTTGGTGAACCAGTCCATTCTATACTATTGTGTTCTCTGGAGGGCCTTGTTCTTTAATCTAATTGCTGATTTTGCCCTGACAAAAGTCTCAGCCTTGAATTATTCCTACTATCCACTGTCTTCTCTCTTATTCATATGTTATTGAATGGAGCTGGAGAAAAATCATGAAACTGTGTTGACTGAATTTACTAAACACATTTAGTTCACATAATTTCAACTGAGACCTCACTGCACCAAGACACTGTTTTTACTATCCTTTATTCCTAAGGACTCACTCACATGGTGGCTTTTCTCTATTTTTTACCCTTCCATGCTCCCCTCTCTTGCCACCTTCTTAACCTAAGACCTCTGCCTTCTAGCCCTCGAATCCAATCTGTTGCCAAGGCCTGTTGACTTTACTTTTGTAACATCTCTTGTACACATCTTCTTTCCTTTGATATTGCCACCATTTTGATGCAGGCTTTTATCACTTCATGCCTAGACCAAAGGAGTAGACTTCTAGTTGGTCTTCCTGCCTCAAATCTCTCTTCTCTTTAGTCAAAATGAGCTTCCTAAAGAGTCGGTCTACACATGTCACTCTTCTTACTCCCCTCATTCAACAAACTGTTGGCTCCCTTTCACTTCCAAGATCAAATATAAAAATCTTCTATTTGGCATTCAAAGTCCTTCCTAACTTAACTTCCTCCTATCTTTTCAGTTTTCTTATACTTTAAACATCCTCTCATATTTTGTGATTGAGTGAACCTATCCTCTTTGCTCTTCCTTCTACAAGACATTTTTATCTGTTTACTCTGGGCATTAAAAAAATGTATAACCTCTACCTTCTGTCTTAGAACGAAGACTATAATGGTTCTAAGGCATAAGAAGTAAGATAGGCAATGGAAGTTAAGTGACTTGCCCAGGGTTACATAGCTACGAAGGGCCTGAGGCCAGATTTGAACCTAGGACCTCTGACTCTAGGTCTAGCTCTCAAATCACTGAACCACCTAACTGACCCTCAACTCTGGGCATTTTTGCGCCCCCCCCCCCCCC